>NC_051160.1:166752699-166814664 GCF_013339745.2 Dermacentor silvarum
GAAATCATGTCAGTTCAAGGGAGAATGGTGAAACACCAGAATGGTGGCGTTTGTTCTCTTGAGATCGAAATGATGCATTCGTCCGTGCAGCTTCATGAAGTTTGGGAAATGTCACCCTGTTCTCAAGGTGCTGCCCTTTTTGGTTGCATCGCTCGCACGCATAATATCCAGTGTGGCCAACAATACATTTGACGTAGCTCCTTGCAGGAGTATCGCAAACCATGAATCCAATGCTTACCCGAACATGAACATTTCCTATGCTTATCCCCTCAGAGATTAACCTGTGCCTCAGATGCTGCTGAGGCACAGGTTACTCTTCTTCATTACAATATATATATATATATATATATATATATATATATATATATATATATTATTTATTTATTTATTTATTTATTTATTTATTTTTACATACTGCAGCCCTGTTAGGGCTATGGCAGGAGTGGGAAATTATACAGTTGTAGAGCTTACACAAATTGCAAATATAAGCAGCACGAAGCGAGGACAAACAACACAAAAGATAAATCAATAACAGTCAAGCTTGAGCAAGAAATCGTCCAGAGGAAGGGAGCGAATGGTACCAGGCAGAGAGTTCCAATAATCAATGGTTAAAGGAAAAAAGCTATATTTAAACGCATCTGTTCGTGACCGATAAGGTACAATATTAAGATGGTGATATCTCCTAGATGAGAAAGGTTCCACAAATTTTATGTATTTGCTAAAGCAAGAATTGTTCGATGAGTTAATTAGTGAATGCAATAGCTTTAGGGATTCTATGTTGCGACGGGTGCTGAGAGTTGTTAGATTTAACTCTGAAAGTTTAGAAGACAGAGAAAAGTTGCTGTCATAACGACGGTAGATAAACCGGATAGCTTTTTTCTGGACCATTTCCAATTTCATGGTGTCTGATTTCTTATGTGGATTCCATACCACACAAGCATACTCCATAAGTGGCCGGATAACTGATTTGTAAGCGACTACTTTAGTATTTAAAGGAGCTGTGCGCAAAGTACGCCGTAAGTAGCCCAGCTTCTTAAGTGCTTTGTTGCAAATATAATTTATATGACGAGACCAAGACATGTTATTGGTAAAATAAAGACCCAGGTATTTATATTCGGACACTCTTTCCAGTGCGCAACCGTTAAATGCATAAGAAAATGTGGATGGAAACAAACGCCTACAGAATGACATTACACAGATTTCTTGAAATTTATAGTCATTTGCCAGGTTTTACACCATTGGCAGAAATAGTCAAAAGAATCATTAAGAAGAATATGATCTTTAGGTGAGTTTATAGTTTGATAAAGCACGCAGTCGTCCGCGTATAAGCGTATGTTGACAGGTATGCTGGAAGGTAAATCATTAATATACAGCAAAAAGAGTAAGGGTCTCAGGACAGAACCCTGCGGCACACCGAAAGTTACGTCAACAGCGGCAGAGTTGGTATTCCTGAAACGAACGCTTTGTGAACGGTCACTGAGAAAACTAGTGATCCAGTTAACAAGAGAGGAATTGTTAAATATCGAGTCAAGCTTGCATAAAAGTTTAGAGTGGGTAACTGTATCAAAAGCTTTTGAGAGGTCGATAAAGATAGAATCAATTTGGTAACCTAAATCAAGTGTACTGACAATGTCGTGACTAAATTCTATCAACTGAGTAATAGTACTGTAACCACGCCGAAAACCGTGTTGAAAGTTAGATAAAATATTGTTATTAGCAAGGTAGTCAGAAATATGCCTGTGTAGTATGTGCTCCAACATTTTGCAGGAGTACGATGTTAGAGAGATCGGCCTGTAATTTGACAGACACTGTTTGTCGCCAGATTTATATAACGGAATAACTATTGCTGTTTTCCACGACGAAGGAACTGTGCTAGTTGATAGTGATTTCTTGAATATAAGCGTTAGGTAGCGACAACACCAAAGAGAATAACGACGCAGAAAAGTATTGGGAATCCCATCAGGGCCACAGCTCTTTTTCATGTCAAGGTTCAAGATCATGTTAAGAATACCTTCCTCAGAGACAAAGGCATCTTCACTAGGAGGATACACATCACTGCTGTAAGGAGGAATTTCGAGGTTGTCTATCGCGAAAACAGATTGAAAATGCGCGTTAAATGCGGTGGCGATTACCTTAGGATCACTAGAGGACACATTGTTAACCATAAAAGTATTGCTAGAACTTACGTTAGGAAAAAGTGCGGTCCAGAATTTTCTAGGGTTACTGTGCAATAAGTTAGTTAAGGTAACATTATAGTAAAAATCGCTGGCTTTCTTTGCCTTGGTGCGATATTCATCCTTAAGAAGAAGAAACTGTGCTGTAGCATGGATGTCACCCGCACGCTTTAGGCGTCTCAGTCTGGAAATGCGGCGGGACATGTGAAGTAATTCTCTAGTCATCCAAGGGACCGTTGGGTTTTGTTTCTTAGTTTTCAGAGGAACAAAGCTTCGGATGCACCTGAGGACAATGTCTTGAAAAAACAAGACTAATGCATTAACATCGCAGGACGCGTTAAGTTGTTCGAACTGCTCGAAAGAATTACATAACACATCAGTAATTTATTCATCATCAGCCCGATTGAAATCGTGAAAAGTAGTATAAATATAATTAGACGCAGGGACACTTAAGGAAATTGACACTAGTACAGCTTTGTGATCCGACAGACCATCTACTACTTCACACTCATACTGGTCATCAGGAAAACACGCACTGACGAACACAAGGTCCAAAACGGCTGCCCCTCGGGTACTGCAATCAACGATCTGCTTTATACCAAATGAAAGTGAAAGGTCGACAAGCTCTTTGCACAATAGGACATCGTGACCAGGATACGGATAAGCTTGGCCATGTTATACCAGGAGCATTGAAGTCGCCCATTAATATAACATTAGCAGAAGAAGCATTATGTGCGTTCATGAAATTGCTTAACGTATGAAGATCTGTAACGGCTGATCCAGGAGGGCGATAGAAAACACCAATTAAAAGAGTTTTCTTATGAAGGTTAACCTTACACCAAACTTTCTCAAGCTCACGAGGCCCCTCAAGCACAGAGAATTTGAGGTCAGACCTCAGAAACAATGCGACACCACCGCCTCTCTTTCCATCTTTACGATCGCTCCGAACTGCATTAAAACCGGGTGGAGATATTTCCGAGTCACAGATTTCGTCATGTAGCCACGTTTCAGTGACTCCGACAATTTGAGGCGAGTAAGTAGTTGTTAAGGATACGAAATCAGGAAACTTATTTATTAAACTTCTGGCATTAGTATTCAAAAGCCGAAGGTTGTCGTGAGAATCTTGGAAAAGTCAGTGTGAACCAGCTCGTTTAACAGTTGAGTAACTCTTTGAAGAAGTAGTAGAAGTATTTATCAACGTTTTTGTACTGTCGTCCCAGGTGTATTTCACATTGTCAATGAAGGCATGATCATAGCGCAAACGGACTATGTGACCATTATTCCTGTAGGAAGTGGTAGCTTCCCACAGACTTTTTCTGATAGAACGTAGGCGAGCCGAGAAATCTTCAGCTATGTGAATATCAGTGCCTTTCAGTCTAAATGCATTCTTAAGAACAACCAATTTGGTGCGGTAGTCCAGAAGCTTAATGATGATGGGGCGCGGTCGATCGCCATTCCTTTTACCTATCCTATGACAGCGCTCGATTGGGGGGCATTCAATTTTAAGCTGTCCTGTAAATAATTGTGAGACCTGACTTAGCAAAGCTTCGTTAGTTTCTTCTGCCAGTTGAGAAACTCCATGCAAAATAAGATTATTTCTACGTGACCGGTTATCGAGATCATCATTCCAAGACAAAAGTTTGTTTACTGTATCATTCAATGATTGGATTTCAACACGGGTAGCATTATCACTCGATGTACTAATTTGAGAAGCGGAAGACAAGGACTCTGATATATATATATATCAGAATATCTACATTTTATTCCTTCAAACCTTCAGCTTATAACAATGGAATTTTTCAATGTAGGTCAAGCGCATAGAACTGGTTCTTTCTAAACACTTCGATAATGTAACTTGTTGTCAGACTATTTTCCGCACAAATTGTGGAAAACAGCAACTACTTTACTATGAGCAGGAAAAGTATAAACTAAACAATTTCATTACGAGTCCTACTTATTTTCATGACATCTTTAGAGCAGATTTACGCAAATCAGGGTTCGCACAGTTTCTTGAAATTGAAACATGTCTTCAAGACCCTTGAAAACCCTTGGAATTTCTTGAGTGGGTACAATCTAAAATCGATTTTGTGATCTGCTTTATATGGCGGATCAGTGTGGACCCGGCAAACTTCCCACATTAAGAACAATGGTATAAAAAGCTTAAGCCACGGTGAGTGCCCAGGCAAATCCATTTCGTACGACTGCTGGCTTGGCTTCCAGTGGCCCGCTGTATGGCCTCCAAGATTGGGAGCGCGCACTATCCTCTCGTTGCAAAGGCCATGTCTGCACTTCCTTGGCTGATAAAACGCTCCAGGGGACTGCACTTTTTCCGTTTTCTTTCTTTCTTTTTTTTCTCTGTCAGCACTATTGTAATAACCACTTATTGCAGGTAATAGAGGTTCTCATCATATTAATATATGTTGCGAGTTCCTTTTTCTTTATCACCGCGTGGCAGCGCACAGTTCAAATTAATGGAGAAGCTGATGCGCATGCGCAATAACGAGTTGGTTTACCCATAGACGCATACACTGCGTGGCCGGACCGTGACAGTCAGTTCAAATTATCCAAAGGTTCGAATAAAGGAGGTACGAATTAACAAGCATTTACTCTATAACTTTTTGTGTTTATAGTGCAATGAGGCTATCTAAAGTGTTTTGGAAGTGTTATAGTAGGAAAATGATACACGGGGTGCTGCTCTGCACACTGAAAAAAGCTTTGACGCGGCCTTGAAAGCATTTGAATACCTATGAATTTCTTCCACCGAGACCTGTACAAATCCTGACATTTTACATTCACCAGAGTGCTCTGAAACAACCAATCAAATGTGCCTTAAATGTACCGCTTCTGCTATGAAGTAAATATTTTTGTGTTTCAGCGGTGCTGATGCGGGTGCTGCGGGTGCAGCTGGCGGTGCGGCAGCAGAACAGGGACGTCCTGCATGAGCTCCAGCAGCTGAGGCATGAGGTACGGGTCGTGTCCGAGAGGCTGGATGAAATTGAGCCTCTCGATAGGACCCGTGCAGTGTCTCAACCTGCCCTGTTGACGGCAGGTAGCCGAGTTCTTCCTCGGCTACCTGCCGACAATATTGAAGAATTGGAGGCACCAGAGGCAGCCGTGCAGGATGAGGCTGGGGCTGCCACCTTGGTTTGTACTGCCCTTTTATTTTTAATTATAAGGCTATGTAACATGTGCAAGTTCTGTGCTGTTTCATGAAACATGTTGTGGGTTTTATGTTGAAGTTGAAGTTGAAGTTTATTTCACCACAGTGTTTCAATGTTTACATTTTTTGATGTGAAGGAACTTTGCATCGCGCACGCAAAAGAGTTCATGGAAATAATTTGTTCCCTGCTGTATAGTTGCTAATGACATATTTCGACTGTACTTAGTTTCTTTAACATGCATCTTAATATAAGCATACACTAGTGTTCTTGCAATGAGGCCTCATCGAAATGTGACCATGAATGCCAGAATCAAATCTGTGACCTCAAGCTCAGCACCGCAACGCCATAGCCACTGAGCTAGCATAGTGACTTGCTGAATCGGCGATTTCCAACAGCTCTCCGTAGAGATACATTCATGAAGCAGGAGTAAGTCGTTAAGTTAATAAAAACCCATTGCTGACACAAAGTGCAAACTGTGGCAGCTTTCTGTAGAAGGACACAATGCAGAGCACTTGTGCGTAAATTCTTTTTGTTGGACGAGTTGTAGACACATCGTGAATGATAAATAGCAGTGCAAACAAGTGGGACACATTACAGGAAAAGGGGTGCAATGATCTCTGTATATACTGTATTTACCTCATTTTAATCTCGTTATATTTACCATGAATAAGAGGCCTATCATGTTGCTTTCTAATAGTGTATGGGGTTTATGGTATTGTTATTAGTATTGAAATGCAGTCCACATTTTTCTGTTATTTTTTTAACTTACAATATGCTGATAAGCCTTCGTTTGTAGTGAGCAGGAAAGTGGCGCACTGCCTTTGTTTTTGATGAGTTGGCTTGGTAAGTTAATCGACAGAATAATAACGGGCGCCAGGCAGCCATGATGTAGGCGTGTACATAGGGGAAAAACGCTGTACAACTGTAAGGTCTGTACGACAATGCAAACTTATTGTACCAACTTGATATTTTCAAAAGTGGTTGAAAAGACCAAGATGTGAGCAGGTAACTGCAGTTCTCCTCATCCTGTGAAAGCAGAATGATGGGCTGCTTTCACAGTTTGCCAAGCTGCAGGTGCAAACATTGCTGAGGGCTAGCTTTTGGTTACCACAAAACTAGGCCTTTAAACACTCGTTGTCAGTCCCTTTAACACAAAATGTGAAGGTCAGAAAATATCGTGTCGGTATGCCTTTAAACTGTTTTGTACCACACGTGTGTAGATCCGACTTTTCTGCAGTCTAATGTCACATCCCTTAATTATGCATTGACAATTTGCATGCAAGTAGAATTGGTGCACGTACATTAATTTTAATGATGGTGAAAGCTTGGAGAGGTAGTTACTATGAAACACAGTTACAGTGCTAAGGGTTATGAAACACAAACATGAAATGCACAGAACAGACAAGATCTGATGCCCTTCGTGTTTGTGTTTCTTCCAGCAATGCTAAGGTGTTGTGGAGCACATATACAATTAAAGAGCATTGCGTCACAAACCTCTTGCAGCAAAAAAGTCTTGCTTTGCACTTGGCTAAAAATGCACTTCTCTTGGCAATAAAATATATTGTAGTATTATTGGGTAGATTTTTCAACTTGAAAACATTGTCACGTACCGTGCTCATTACCACATTTTTTGTCTTTTGCAGCGCAAGCACCTCCTGCAAATAGGAGGAAAGTCGCTGCGCGAGGTGGCATCGAATGCCATGAAGGCTGTAATGGCGCACCCCGTCCAAGTGCTTTACAGCCTTCATGGCAGGAAGGGGAAGAGGGCTTTCATAAATTTGAAGTTATGCCGAATAGTCACAGGTAAGGCCTCCTTAGTCATCCTTTTGCATTTGCAAGTATTGTGTATACAGCCGAACTCCTCTACAGCAAAATGGCTTACCAAAATCCTGTCTTTCATATAAATTGTTAACTTCTACAACGAAGAAATTTAGGTGTCCCTGATGGCTGGTTTCATTTTTTACTATGAAAGCCACATACTCGGCCACCACTGCCCTTGAAGACGTTGCGAAGGTGAGCTCTGCACTAGCGCCAGTGGCAGTGTAGGTGAATTGCTTGACGAACATGCCGATGAATTGCATCACACCAGGCAGCTTACACGTTTAGCATCAGCGGGTGAGACAGTTGATGAATATGTCTCGGTTGGTAAAGACATGGCGTGATCATCACTGATGACGTTAACGCTATGTTAGGGTGGAAAAACAGGAATGTCAACGAAGGCAACAGGGATGAAGATCCTGTAAATGGATAAAGAATTTTCATGGCGGAGAAGGCGATAGCAGTATTTGATTCCCCACAGCATTACTTTGCGTATCCTGCATTTCGCCGCTGAGCATGCTGTGAACCTCGATTCAATAAGGTTGGCTGCGGTTGCAAATTCTGTCAGATGAACTGTGCTAAAGACTTGGCAACTTAGTTCACTAAGTCTCGAGTTCATGTTAAGGTTTTCTTTTGTTGAATGTGTTTGCCTACTCTCTTGTGGGTGCATGTTGTATGTACTAATTGTGGTCTTTGTATGTTTGTGTGCAGATGTCATCTGTGCAAAAGGGGGGCCGACCTGACAGAAGCTCTGGGCTTCATTAAGAGGTGGTTGCCAGGGTCTGTGGAAAGGGGTGGTGGCAGGAAGAGGCGTTTCGCAGAAACGTTGTCAGCAGAGCAGCCCGATGATCCTTCCCTTCGGGGCAGGGATCATTGCCTGCCCACTGCTGCCCTCTCCCTGCCCCACCCTTGGCCTCAGGGCCCTGGCCAGTCCACCGTCGGCCCCTCCTGTCCGGCTGCCCATGCTCCTTCCCCTGCTGCAGCCCCTGCTCCTGCCGCTCCTCCTGCCCCTCCTCCTGCTCCTGCCCTTGCCCTTGCTCCTGCTGCTCCCCCTGCCACTCCTGATGCCTGCATCGATTGAGGCATTGCCTAAAATAGTATAATAATAAATAGTAGACCAAATACTAAATAAATTATATTTTCGTTTATGCTTTGTGTGGGTCTGCAGAAAATTTCCTTCCCGCACGTATTTACAGCAGGTTTTCTTAGCTACTAATTTTACAGGCAGTAAACCAGCATACAAGCAACAAAATGGCTGAGTACAGGCTATGCTTGAAACACACTGGATACAAAATTGCTGAGCACTGAATAAAATGGAAACGTGTTGAATACAAAATGGCTGAGCACTGGATATTCTGGAAACGCGTTGGATACAAAGTGGCTGAGCACTGGATATTCTGGAAACACGTTGGATACGAAATGGCTGAGCACTGAATTCTTGAAATACAAAATAGCTGAACACTGGCTCTATGCTCGAACTACATTGAATACTACAATGGCAAACTGTACGGCCAATCTTGGCTCGAACAGTGGGTGGACCTTGAATCGGGTTGCACTTTGCCATGATGCCAGGATTGGGCCAAAGTTTGTACCAATTTCTGCGAGCATTGGACCATTCTTGGCCCAGTGCTGTCGTGCTGCCTGGATCGTTTCTGCAACCATGCGCTCCGCTTGTCCATTTGTGGCCGCGTGGTATGGAGCTGATGTTACATGTTTGATCATATTCAATTTGAAGAAGTGTTGCATTTGCGACGAAAAGAATGCTGCGCCATTATCATAAACTATCACTTGCGGTATGCCAAAAGTCGCGAACAGCGATCGCAGCATATCCGTGGCTGCGGAAGTGCTGCGGAGTGTGACGGCACTTCTCTTACTTCTAGCCACTTCGAGAAGGCATCCACTACCATTAATAAACTCTGATCGTTCACCGGCCCTGCAAAATCAAAATGAACGATCTCCCATGGTTCACTTGGACGGGGCCATTCTGGCATTACAGCTGCTGGAGGAAGATGGCTGTGCATCTGACATGTCACACACGACCGCACCTTGGTCTCAATGTCGGCGTCCAATCCAGGCGACCACAGGTGACTGCGAGCGAAGCATTTCATCGTAGTCATTCCTGAGTGGTTAGAGTGAAAAAGAATCAAACAGTCCTCTCTAGCCTCTGTAGGTATCACAACCCGTGTGCCCCATAATACGCAACCACGGTGCCTTGAAATCTCTTGTACCCTACTCTTGTAGGGTTGGAAATGGATACCTTGCCGTGACGCTGTTGATCCTGTTTGCAAACCTTTGTAAACTTGAGAAAGCGTGGAGTCTTCCACTGCCAGCCTTGCTATCTCCTCAGCAGTCAGTGGAGGTTTGCGCAAACCTTCAATCATCAACACGTCACCTGGTGCCGCTAGCTCATCGACATCGGAAACAAGAGGAAGTCGACTGAGCGCATCCGTATTCTGATGTTTGTTTTCCTTCTCGGTACAACAACTCGTAGTGATATGCGCTCAAAATTACGCGCCAACGAAACATCCGGGATGATAACACTTGCTGAATTTGCTTCCTAGGGCACATTATTCCAAGAAGCGGTTTATGGTCAGTCACTATGAGCACACGCCGACCGGCAATGTACTGATAAAAATGCGTGACTGCAAACACAATTGCAAGCCCTTCTTTGTTGAGTTCGGAGTAGTTTCTTTCACATTTGCCGAGTGTTCTTCACGCAAACGCTACTGGCAGTTCGTGTCCATTTCCGTCCAACTGCGCAAGAACGGCTCCTAACCCATAAGGCAAAACATCACATCTGAGCATCAGTGGACGAGAGTCGTCGTAATGCGCAAGAAACGTACACTCACGTAGTGGGTCCTTAAGTTTGATGAAAGCGGCTTTGTGCGGAGCTTCCCATTTCCACTTAGCTTCTTTATCCAATAGACGATAAAGAGGTTCGGCGATGGACGCTTTGTCTCGGAGAAACCGGCTGTAAAAACTTATCATTCCTAAGAATGACTCTAGCTCGGACTTGCTTGTTGGTTCTGGCGCACTCGTTATTGCTTCAACCTTTTCAGACGTCGGCTCAACTGCCTTAGCACTCACTTTGTAGCCGAGGAAATGCATTTCGGGTACCGCAAATATGCATGCTTCCTTGTTTGCTTTGAGACCTGCCTGTTGCAAATGCTGCAAAACTGCTTCCAGTCGATTTAGATGCTCTTCATTCGACGCTCCCATGATGAGGATATCGTCTAAATAAGTGCTAACACCGGGTAGTCCAGCGAGCAGAGCATCCATGAAGCGTTGGAATATAGATTGGGAGGCCGAAACGCCGAATGGCAGTCGCTTCACTGCGTACAAGCCTTTAATTGTGTTGATAGTCAGCATCTCCGAAGTGGCCTTGTCGACGTGCAGCTGTTGATAAGCCTGTGTCAAGTCAATCTTTGAAAAGATATGTCCTCCTCGAAGAGTTGAAAGCAGCTCAGCTGCCGTTGGCAAAGGATACGCCGTTGGCTTGATGCTTGCGTTTACTGTGCTCCTGTAATCCCCGCACACTCGTAAGGATCCATTCCTCTTCCTCACAATGACCATTGGCGTCGCCCAGTCACACGCGGAGATTGGTTCAATTATGCCTTGAGCCTGGAGTTCGTCGAGTTCTCGATATACAGCATCTCACAATGCAAAGGGCACTTGCCGGCACTTCAAAAACTTGGGTGTCGCGTCTTCAGCAAGTTCAATGCGTACAGGTGGCCCTGAATGTCCAGTGAGAGCTTCTTCGAACAGCGCAGAGAACTTGGCTAATGTAGCGTCGTTTGTTATTTCCGTGAGATTGTTCAGTCCATGCAGCGTAATGCACAGTTTTTCGAACCAATTTCTTCCTAACAAGCTGGCTCCAACTCCTCCAGCCACGAGCAAGGGTAGCTGTGCTTCGTTGTTGTTGAAAGAAACATTGATAAGCACGGAGCGTAGGATGTCCAAACATTCTCCTGACCATGTCCGTAAAGCGAGCTTGCGTTCTCTTAACACCGGGGCATCGTCAGGCCAGAGGCGAGCGAACGTCGCTCCACTTATTTAAACGCTGCTCCCGAGTCTACTTCCATCTTGAGTGGCCGACCAGACAGTCGTACTGTCATGACGAAACTAGCTATAATTGTCATCTCTAGTCCTGTGTGAAAAACAGTAAGGAGGCCACCTTCCTGTTCCTCTAAAACTTCGTCCTCCTCTAAACAATGACTACCTTGGTACTTCTGCCGTTTAGCCTTTTTCGACAGGCAAGCTTTCGCGATGTGACCCTTTTTGTGGCAGAAATTACACGTGGCATTCTTGAAGTAACAGTTGTCGGCCTTATGATCTGCTAAACATCGGAAGCACTGATGCGCCTTGCTTGTAGAGCCCTCGCGAACATTCTGACGATGTACATCGAAATGTTCGACCTGTTGCTGAGTGCTTTGAATCTGTCTGTGCTGATCTCTTGCTGGTTCAGCAGTCAAAACGAGCTCGTACACTTTCTTAAACGTTAGCTTATCCTCAGCTAGCAACCGTTGTTGAAGATGAGAATCGTGGATCCCAAAAATTCCAATCTGCCTCGTAGCCTAACTTCCAAAGGAAGCCTTGTACTCCCTGGTTGAGACTAATTCCGCGCTTCCGCCCGACGTATCATGGCCCACCGTCGTGGAATCTGTGTTGCAAAAGTTGCAGTCTTTGCCAAAATTCGCAGAGCTGTCACATAGTCTTTGACCAATTCATTAGCGAGCTGGTCTCGTTTCTGGAAGCGATATCGACCCAGTAACTCGGAAGGCTGGGGGTCGAAGTGCTGGCTCAGTAACTTGATGATGTCCACCAAGTCCACCTCAGAAGGTTTCCGTGGTGCAACCAGGGCCCTAAGCGTCTCGTAGGTTTGCTCACCGCACTGCGTGAGGAGAACCGCTCGCTTTTTGGACGATTCGACGATGTCGTTGGCTTCATAGTAGAACTCCAGGCGCTCTACCCATGATGACCAGTTGGTGCCGGGCACAAATTCTGGTATCTTGCCTTTAGACGTCGCCTTCCAGGAAAACTTGCTTCGCGGGGTCGCGTTCCCTCGTCGCCAGTATTGTAAAGTGCCTTTTATTGCATCTTAGACCGCTGCAAGGCGGCTGCGTGGTCACGAGCTCGGAGTTCTTGGGTGCGCCACATCGCTCTCCTCATCTTCGCTCGCTCGTCCAAACGCTGATATACAACTTCTTTGGTTCCAGCTTTGATGTCTTCTCGAACCTGTGCAACCCATTGTTCGAGGCTAGGCTTGTCCTCACTCTCCGTTCGCTCTTCCTTAATGCTGCCAAAGCTTGACCCAGCCTCTGTACTACAACATGCGCTGTCTCTTCTGCTTGACCTGGAAGTGTGTGGCCGAGATATAACGGTCGCTACGAAAGTCAACCCCGAGGTTCGTCCACTTGACCGCTGCGATGCTCCTGCCAAAGGTGAGATCCGGTGTCGTGTTACGGCTCGACGCTGTGCCGCATCTGGAGGGGGATTCCGGCTCCATGGCTAGCATCAAGTATAGGCTTGTAGCTTCGCGCCAGAGGTCCTCCCCCTTGTAAATGTTATATGGGGAGCCCCAGGCGTGGTACGGGGCGTTGAAGTCACCCGCTATTATCAAAGGAGAGTCGCGCGCTAGTTCCATGGCCTTGGTTATTAGGGCTTTGAAGTGTTGTCTTAGGATTTGGGACTACTGTAGATATTTAGGATGAATATACTTTTGTGGTTTGCTGGGCTGGGGAGGATTTCTGTCATTATGTATTCGACTTTACTTGCGGTCATCTTGTTGCGGTCATCTATGCGTCAGCTTGTTGCTAATCAGTATGGCGACCACTCGTCCTTCTTCGTGCTTCGCTACGGGCCTGTAGCCGGACAGCGTAAAGTTAGCGGTTAGTGTTTCTTGTATAAGGATAACATGTGGCTTCTCTGCGTGTGAGCGACTTCCATTGGCTGGGGAGCGGCCGGTTGCTTGTCTGTATCGCTCTTCTCAACAATAGGGACTTGTATTGGCTGGGGAGCTGCCGGCTGCTTGTCAGCCATGACGTGTTGCCTATGACTGCCCTTCGTAATCTCGGCAATTTTAGCCACAAGCCAAGCTATTGTGTTATTCATCATCTCGTTTTCGCGCTCAAGTTGTGCTAGCCTGTCGTTACCTCTATTATGCTCTGGTGGTGAGCCCCGCGTTACCGTTTCCGGCGTTCCTAGAACTCCGTCGGCACAGGTAGGGTGGCCTTGGGGTCGGCGATCCCTGGAACATGACCTCGAGGATCCTGTCGACTTCAACCGCACTTGACTGCCTCGGCGCCGGGATCCGGAACGACACCTGGAGCGTGATGTGGTCCTGGTTCTGGAACAAGTGCGCCCTCTGGGTCGAGGGCGACTCCGGGAGCTCCTTCTGGAGCGAGAGCGTCTCCTGGATCGCGAGCGCCCCCTAGGCTCTTGCGGTGGAGGCTGCTGGAACTGATTCTTGTTCTCGTTGCTATGCGGTGGTGGCGAAGCTCCACCACTGCTCTCTTCCATCTTCTCCTTCTGACGACGTACGGGATCTGGAATATCTCCTTGTACGTTTTGTCCGTCATATGATGGGGTCCCCCGCATAACCCAAACTTTGGCGTACACTGGTGTTAATCGTCCGGGTTCACTGCCCCACCTCCCCGGCAGGTGGACTCTTCGGAAGTCGACAGAACGTCAACACGATGGCAGAGTAGGTTGCCCACAGCATGACCAACGAGGTGACAGTTGTAGGGTAGGCCGTCACACTCGATAGGATGACTTCGGTCCGACGATGACCCAGCGTAAATGGGTACAGGACGTATAGCTCTGGCTAGCAACCCGGCCCTGGGAGGTGGCTTGGTAGGTCGACATGCAGGGCTACACCCAGTATGGGTGAAGGTGAGCCATGGCATCAAAGTACTTCATTACCTACGGCGACAGTAATGTCGTCGTGTCTTTCGACGTGCCTTGGAGCCGGCACGACCTTCTAAGCCACCTTTCACAGAATCAATGCTCAAGGATGTCGACGACTGTGCCCTTGGATTAACGGTGGGTGTTCATGAATTAGCCTCATAATTGCTGCACTCTAAACCAGCTTTTTATTTCTCCTTTGTGTTGATCATGCTTGTGTTGCAGTAGCCGTGCAGGCACGGTTAGCGTTTAGCGAAGGTAATTTCAACGTAGCTTGGTGTTTGTCTTCTCTTGCTCCAGTCTTGCGTTTTAGTGCACAAACAGTAGGTCAAACCTAGGTATTCGTACGATACCTTTTGCATTCGGCACGATGAGCCAGACTTGTCCAGTCGTGCTCTCAGTGCACAAGTGCACTGAAAAGCGTGTATGTGCTTTGTGACGGCTTTACAGGCAGATGTGTAAGTAAATTTCGGGCGTTTTGTACCCATAAAGCGGTGGACAAGTGAATAGCTAACATTAAAATAATTGATAGTGAACGCGGTATTTTGTGCAGATGGTACACTGTGACGAGGGTTGCGCAATGTTGACTTGTGCCTCATGACGGAAAAGCAGGGGGAAAATATGGAAAAAGAAAGGACAATGCACTGTCCTGGATTTGTGCATTGTATAAATTTTGTATAGGGGCGATCAGTAAAAGGCACTATAATTTAAATGTGTTGTGTATTCATTCCTGTCCCGCACTTTTTTATTAGGCCTAATTCCTAATTGGAAGATTCGCTAACCGGCTGAGTAGTTTCATTTTATGTAGCGTATGTTCTGGCAGCTTAAGTTGTTCTGCGGCGCCTGTTAACACTATGCCACAGAAGGACAGCTTTTTTGTTCCTCTGGAACCCTAGGATCTAATAGCGACCATGCCGAGGTGAGAACATCTTTGTTGTCATGAGGCACATTGGAGGTTGCAGTTTTACTTGTAAAACTGTGCAATAGCTTAAACATCGGTTTTCTAAAAGCCAGACACAGTACCAACTCCGCACAAGTTGTGACCAACGAATACCAGTCTGATTGCTTTAGTTGAAATGTGCTCAGAAACTTAGCGCAGCACTCAGGCCAAACTTCCTCATCGTCCCTGAAGCAGTCATTTTAACCTCATGGCACTTTCACGGATCTTTGATGAGGACTTCGACACCTTCGTTGACATAACAGCAGACTCTGTTATTCACAACAAGGCAAGAATTAAAATCAATGAGAAGAGCCAACTAAGGTGAGTGTTGCATCAATGCAGATGTTTGGTATTTAAGTCTTCATTTTAGATTGTGTCAAATAAGCTTTTTATTTCTTTCGGTTAACACATCTAAAATTTAGAAAGGTATCCGAAAGCACTACACAATGTCTTTCCTTTTTCTCCCATCTTATCTTATCTATTTTTCTCCCATCTTATCTCCCATCCTATTGCAGGATAGCAGATGTCCTCGAAAAAGGCCTACCATATTCACCACAACAGGCACGCCCCGGTCATGTGTACATGCTGCAAGCTGTGCCACAGGACATAATAATGAGCATCGAGAGACACAGGGCTGGGCAGCATTTAAAAAACAGGCTGCGGGTGCTACAGTGGTTATGCCACGATTTGTGTCAGCAAACAATCTATGTCAGCACTAATTTTTAGAAACGAGGTTCAACACATCTTGGCTTGTGGCTGTCTTGCTGAGCTATGTTGAAAGGTGCCTGCCATTAAAGCTGTGTTGACTAAATCAGCTCATTGTAAAAGATTTCAGGTGCTAGAAGCAAAAATAATGATTATTGTATTGCTGACGGGCAATCTTCCCCCTGGACATTATTTCCCAAGCTGCTCTGACTTAATATGTAACTACAGTGATTTCAGTATCTGAAGTATCAGTTAGGTATGTAAAGAACTGTATTGCTGCAGCATAAACCAGCTTTGCAGCGTTAAATATCCAGTAGAAGTCTTATGGTATTGCCATCTTTAAACTTAACTATGTAATCTGACTTCAGTCGATTTCTAGTTTGCTCTTTGTTGCTTTTATTTGCGCTGTGCAAATAGTAATTTTTATAATAAAGTACCATAAGCAAATTGAGTATGAAATTCTTTTTGAATAATACTGTTTTCACCATTCTAAAATATTTCTTCTACATGGTTAAAGTAGAACTTTCATATTTTGTTTATTTTGTACTTATTGCTTCATTGCTATGGTAGGTCACATTTGTAAGCAGCTGTTAGCTTGATAAATGAACAGGGGCTGGTTTTCCACCTTGCCCTAATTACTCAGGCTGTTGTTTGGATTTGCCAAAAAGTTTCAAAGTGTAGCAATTCAGTACTGTTAGCCAGTTACTGCCTACCTGTATTTACTTAGTATTACTGATTTAAGATCAATTTTGCATCATGCCACCTAAGTTCTTTGCCTCTCTTTATCTGCCCCGCAGGAGCGTCTGCGTAAGCAGGCGTTTGGTGTGTTGCGACACCACGTACCCGAGCACATGAGGATTGGACACTACCGCGTGTAGCCATGCGCGGCTTAGCCGTGTCCGGAGAAAAGGGGATCCTGGGGGTTGAGCCAATGCTGAGTGCTTGGACCTTGATGGCCCCTCGGTGGAGGCAACACACCTCTTTGGCCTCTGCTTCACCTAGATGGCACCCCTGGGCTGACCCACCCAGGGGAAATCGGCTGGTCGCCTTTTCCTATCCCCCTCTCCGATCTTTTTCTTCTCTATTTTTCTGTCCTCACTGTCCTGTCACCTTTTCTCTTCTGTTACTTCCTCACTTTTCATAGGCGGCTTGGGTTAACCTTGTGTAGGTTCCCTCTCTTGGGTTTATATATAAGGTTATAGCGGCAATGTACGGCTGGCGCCTGCAGCCTTACACGTGAAGTGCTGCAGCGTCCCCTTGTTAGACTCCGTGGTGGGTGGCTGCCATTGCTGCCGAAGCACACCAAATTGTTATAGGAACGCCCGCTTTTCCTCGGCTTCTTGATCGTCTCCCTCAGAAGAGAGGACGCACCGATGAGATTTTGAATTTGTTCACCTGGCCTAAAGACATTTTCCCACGATATCAAGTAGTACATAGTGAAAGAACTGAACGACTAGCGAGAACCATATCCCCATTTGTAGTTGCGAAACCTTGACCAACACGCTAGGCCCTGGCTACAAAGTCACCAAAATGCCAAGCGGGGACCTTCTGCTTGAGCTACGTGATAAGGAGCAACACAACAGACTCGACAAGCATGTTACTTTTGGTGATGTCCCAGTTACAGTTTCACCGCATCGGTCCATGAACACAGTACGGGGGGTAGTATCTGAAGCAGACCTCATCGACCTATCTGAAAACGAGTTGCTGGAAGGATGGAAGGAGCGAAACGTCACGAATGTGCAGCGCATCGCTATGAGACGGGACAACAAAGAAATTCCCACGAAACACCTGATACTTGCCTTTGAATTAAGCGTCTTGCCACAAAGCATTGAAACAGGCTACACAAAGATAGCAGTAAGACCATACATACCAAATCCTAGGCGATGCTACCAATGCCAAGGATTCGGCCATGGCTCGCAGAGCTGCCGTGGTCGACTCACCTGTGCCAAGTGTGGAGTACAAGGCCATGCCTCAGACAATTGCGAGGCCACACCTCACTGTGTCAATTGCGATGGTGACCATCCAGCGTACTCCCAGTCTTGTCCAAGCTGGAAAAAAGGAAAAGAAATTCTAACACTTTAAGTCCGTGAAAACATATCGTTCAGGGAATCACGCAAAAGGTGCTCACCATTCCACACAACCACTTATGCTGGTGCGGCGCGTCAAGGGGCAGCATTGCAGCGGCAATTGCCACCTGCCCAGCGCGCGCGCAGCGAGCTGTCGCTTGTGGCTCCTGCCCCCAGGGTGGAAGGAGCTAAGTCTACTCCACCCAACCAACAAACAGGCCCGGTTACCCTAGGGTTGCCGGCACCACAACAGTCCTCGGTGGCAGCCTGCGCTACGCGTAGCGAACCCGCAGGCCCGCCAGCAGCTCCCACGGTGGGTGCAGTCAAGGCTGCCTCACCCTCACCAGCCCCTGCTAGCGCTGGCAACAGCCGACGCAGCTCAGGCCCAAAGGCAACCCCATAGACCTCCGGGCTGGTGGGCGCAAATGTCTCGTCGTTCGCGGCGAGACTTTCTCGCGAAACTTCTCGCTCGCAAGAGCGCGTGTCCGGCGCCTCACAAGAGGCAATGGACACCACACCCACGCCGACGGCGCACCAAGCGCCTAAGGAGCGGCGAGGCTCCCTCGACCGCTTCAGAAAGGACAAATCTCGAGTTACGGGGCCTGGAAAGGGCTCTGTAATCTAAAGCAATATTTCCTTTTATCGCGATAGCAATTATATGGACACTCAAAAGCAGATTTCTGCCGTCGGCGTCGCCGTCGCCGTCGCCGTGAGGTTCCGTATGACGTCATTTGGAGATGAAATCGTCGCCGCGCGCCGAACGCTGTATGTGCGAGTGAAAGGGCGCGAGGGGCGCGTCTTTCACGGGGAGTGAACGCACGGCGGAGAACAAACGCGCGTTCTGCGCCGTGCTCGCTTAAGGGCTGCAGAAGTAGGCGTCTCTTTTCTCCTTTACAATCACCATATATGTAGAGCAAACGCGCCTTCTTCGGACGCGCGAGAGGCCGTAGGGGAGGGGGAGGGAAGGGAGGCGACGTTTAGCTGCGGCACCAAGTGCCTATTTATATCAGAGGCTCCAGCAACAGTCACCAACGCCGCACGCATTTTGAGCTAACGCGGGCAAAACGCCGATGGCGTCGACAACAGTTCTGCGTGTTGTTGCTACCAAAGCCGCTCACCTTACTTCGTATGACATTGCTGTGTTGCTATCGCATTCATTGCTTCGCCCTTAGGGCGAAACTGTGACATTTTTTCTTAGTACACACAGCACCAATTTACTTTCATTATGGGTACACAAATCATACAATGGAACATCAGAGGCCTTCTTAGGAACCTCAACGATGTCCAAGAACTTCTTTACCAACACAATCCAAAAGTGCTGTGTGTACAGGAAACGCACTTAAAATCGAAACATACAAACTTTCTCCGACAGTATGTTACGTTTCGTAAAGATCGCGATGATGCTCTCGTATCATCAGGTGGTGTTGCCATTGTAATCTTCAAAAGCATAGCATGTCAACGTTTGCAGCTGCAAATGCCCCTTGAAGCAGTGGCAGTTCGACTTGTTCTTCTAAACACTCATCACCTCACTCACTTTACATACCCCCACTTTACCACTTACATAAACATGAATTTCAGTCCTTTATAGACGAATTGCCAGAACCCTATCTTTTGCTTGGCGATTTCAATGCGCACAGCAATCTGTGGGGCGACTCTCGTATCGATGCGCGAGGTCGTCTTGTTGAACAATTTCTTTTCTCCTCTGGCGCGTGTCTGCTGAACAAGAAGGAACCTACATTTTACTGTCTCGCAAACAACCTTTTCATCTATTGATCTTAGCATAGCTTCCCCGTCTCTATTATGTGAACTTAAATGGGAAGTTACCAAAAATCCTTACGGGAGCGATCACTTCCCAATACTACTGCGAACAACCAAAGAAAATGAGTCTTCACCACAAATCCCTCGATGGAAGATTGACACAGCCGATTGGGAGAAATTTCGAACTCTTACTAGTAGTATCTCCTGGGCTAACATGTTTTCGTTAGGAATTGATGCTGCTGTGGAATATTTTACTTCCTTTATAATTGATGCCGCTTCTAAATGCATATCCGAAATAAGTGGTGCGGCATGCAAACGCCGTGTCCCATGGTGGAACGACGAATGTAGGAACGGTCGTAGGAAACAGAACAAAGCGTGGGGGTTGCTACGCGATTCTCCTACTGCGGAGAATCTTATCAATTTTAAGAAGATAAAGTCACAAGGCAGGAGAACGCGCCGACAGGCCAGGAGAGAGAGTTGGCAGAAATTTTTATCAGGTATACACTTGTATACAGGTGAGGCCAAAGTCTGGAACAGGGTTAACAAGGTGAGAGGACGGCAAACATATTCACTTCCTTTGGTAAACACACAGGGCGACAGCTTGGAAGACCAAGCAAACCACCTAGGTGCACATTTTGAAAATGTGTCCAGTTCATTACACTATTCTCCAGAATTTACAAAATACAAAGCAGCAATAGAAAAACAAAAACTAGACCGAAAGAGCACCGGGAACGATCCATGTAACTTACCTTTCTTTTTAGCAGAGCTTCATGCACCACTCGCCGGTTGCAACCAATTTGCCCCAGGCTCTGACCGCATATTATATGAAATGTTGAAGAACCTGCCCTCTTAAACGAAGAAAATCCTTGTCTGTCTGTCTGTCTGTATAACTCTATATGGACCTCCGGCGAGATCCCCTGTGCCTGAAAAGTGGCCATAGTGATCCCTATCCTGAAGCAGGGTGAAGGATCCGTCGTCTGTATCGAGTTATCGGCCCATAGCGCTAACAAGCTGTCTCAGCAGTCTTCGAAAAAATGATGGTGGTGGTGGTGGTTAAACTTTATTTCCAAAAAGGGTCCTGAAGGACACCAGACTGTTCGTCAAGGTGTAGAGGGCACCTCCCACGTCGGGACGGGGAGCCCTAGGCGAAAAAATGATAAACCGTCGCCTATTACATTTCCTAGAATCAAACTGCTTGACCTATACCAGTGCGGTTTTCGCGAGGGTCGATCCACCACTGACCATTTGATACGTATTGAGGCGCAGATACGCGAAGCTTTTGTTCACAAACAGTTCTTCCTGTCTGTATTCTTAGACATGGAAAAGGCCTATGACACCACATGGCGGTTTGGAATACTGAGAGACCTCTGCCACTTTGGTATACGTGGTAATATGTTAAATGTGATTGAGAGTTACCTGCTGAATCGCACATTCCGTGTTCGAGTTGGCAATGTTTTATCACGACCTTTTGTGCAGGAAACTAGTGTACCCCAAGGAGGCGTGTTCAGTTGCACTCTTTATCGTGAACACGCTTCGTGCTTCGTTACCACCAGCTATTTCTTATTCCATCTACGTGGACGATGTACAGATAGGCTTCAAGTCATGTAACCTCGCAGTGTGCGAGAGACAGGTACAGCAGGGGCTGAACAAAGTGTCCAAGTGGGCAGACGAAAACGGGTTCAAAGTAAACCCCCCAAAAAGTTCTTGTTCTTTTCACCAGGAAGGAAGGTCTCGTTGCAGATCCCACTATCGAAATGTATGTACAACAAATACCTATAAACAAAGAACACAAATTCTTAGGCATCATACTAGACTCTAAGCTTACTTTCATTAACGACATAAACCATGTCAAGGCGAAATTCCTGAAAACAATGAACTTACTGAAAACACAAGATATACATATATATCTTGTGTATCTTACCACCACAAGGTAAGAGACACAAGATATATACGTAAAAGAATGCTGTTTTTCATCAATTCTTGGATCACATTTTCATGCATATGCAACATGAAAACTACTGGAATG
Source organism: Dermacentor silvarum (assembly GCF_013339745.2). Taxonomy (NCBI): domain Eukaryota; kingdom Metazoa; phylum Arthropoda; class Arachnida; order Ixodida; family Ixodidae; genus Dermacentor; species Dermacentor silvarum. The sequence goes on from NC_051160.1 coordinate 166,774,251, forward strand.
CGTAATCTGTCAAGCAAATATAAATTTAAGTGTTTGCGGTGCTGTCAGCTGTGTCATGCTGACAGCACTGCTGTACGAGCAGCTGATTTGTCTTGCACCATATATAGTACCAACTCGCCCTAATCCAGAACCCCTAAAGTGTTTCACATGGTGGTTTGCCTGACTTGTCTTGCTGTTGTCCATAGCACAGCATATAGATGCTGACTGCTAGTAAAAGTGCTTAATGCAAAGCTACAAAGTGGTTCACAAGAACACTTTTTCATTTTGGCTGTAACAGCAAGAGAGTAGCATGCACACCCATTGTGCACAGGTTCTCGTATAAAGGTTCTCACAGCAGGAAGCTAAAAATCTTCTACAAAAGTTCATTTTCCTTAAACATATTTAAGCTTAGGCATTAAAAAAACTGTTTCTTTGCTTCCGACTTACTGCTCTAAAAATTGTGTGTCGGTAGCTGCATGTGCTTTCAAGAAATTGCATAATAGCCAACATCAGCTGCTAAGAACAAACGCTAGTATGTAGGAATTGTTTGTGTAGGAGGAATATGTGGTAGTTGAATATGCACCCAGGAATATGCATTGGTCCAACTTAAATAATAATGAATATGTAATAGACAAACCTGGTTATGTCAAATCATGCATTTATTTACCGTCTGCTTACATCATAGTGGCAAATAAATAATGACAATTAGATAACAGTAACTTAGAAAAATAACGTGAACAGCACTGATAACACACTTAAATATATTTTCATTAAACATCAAGGTCTTGTATCGCATATTAAGAAACTCTACTAACAGCTACAACTACAACACAATATATGTTGCCTCCCCATTTAGGTCAGACTTCGAATTTTTTTGCTTTTTTGTCGCGTTCACTTATTTCAATGGCAGAACACAATTTATACTTCTTAATAACAGCACAAATACTATCCTTCACGTTGTAATGTACAAGAACACAGCACAGTATCACTGCTGTTGGATACTATGTCCTACCAAGCATCCAGCTGGTCTTTTTGCATAATCTTGCAGACATGGGAGCAAGTGTTAAGTACTCAACACAGCCCAGGGGGTAGAGTAACAAAGTCATCCAAGCACTGACAGCCAGCCTCCACTTTTGCAGAGAATGGCCAGCAGCACAAGCGATGCACACATGCTTCCCTCGGTAGCTTCACTTGCATCCAGAGACCTCACTGGTTTCCAAGTCAATAATGCGGTAATCTGCAGAGCCATGAATTACATCAAACTATGAAGTGCCATCTGAAAAACTGAAGTAAGCCATGTTTACTGTGAAAACAGGCTACAGAAATGCTTACAAACAACTTAAGCTTCACATAACTGTGAAACAAACAATAGTGACCTTACGCAGGAGAATAATGCAATACATTAAAAGCAAATTTCAGTGAAACCTAACCGTTATAGCCATAAGTTTGGACACAAGAGCAATAAAAGCACAATAAACAATACCCACAACTTCCTTTATTGTGCTAAGCAGTCAAGACGGTATTAATATATTCCTTTAACATAAAGCTTGTTCGCAATGCCACGGCTGCTTGTTAAATTCAGTTCAGTCTTGGAACAGAACAATAATTAACAAATGAGGTGAATGCTCTACCACGGTACCAAAACCACATTTCATTCGTGATGAAAGAAAGTTCCAATGAGTGAGTGATAAATTTGACTCGTTGGTAGAACATATTGGTGAATTGCAGCACAGATATTGACGACAGAAAAGACGAGACACTAGACGTGAGCTAACTTTCAACAAAAAGCTTCATTTTTCGCGACCCAATATATAGCCGCCACTCATCAAATTGCACAAGCGTAATTCACACCCTTAGGAAGGTTAACTCTGTGTCTGATAAGTGTACAAATGCTGACACACACAGAGCGAAGTCGCGCAATCTTTTCAGCCTCAATAATTTACTGTGTTAGTGGATCACTGCTTCTGTTGACAACATTACACTGAGCAAACAATGGTTCACAGGCACAGGAACTGCAACAACATGCCAGCCAACTGTCACACACGTTTTTCTTTACATTGTATGAGTGTTCTCATAGCCGGTCATTGATGCAGCGTCCTGTTTGACCTATGTACTTTTTACCACAAGAAAGAGGGGTACACTAAACATGTTGCTAACACAGGTGACGAACGGATTTTTGTGCTTTATGTTACACTTGTGTGCTGCGCTGCGACATTTTCTTTGATTACAAAACTTTATAAGCGTCTGAGGTGCCGAGAAGACAACTTTAATTTTGGAATGATCTGCAGTTTTCATGATACTGCAGCTTATGAATGTATGGTATGACAGCCACTTTATGTCTGTCAGATGCAGTGACCACATGGTAACCACTCGGCGCATGCGATTTTCAGAGTAGAGGTCATGTGGTGACTGCATCTGACAGACATAAAAACTGGCCGTCATTCATAAGCTCTCACAGGCATCAAGAAAATTGCATATCATTCTAAAGTTGTGTAATCAAAGGCAATGTCACACCACGCCACATATATGTAACAAAAACACCAAATTTCGTTCGTCACCTGTGTTAACAACGTGGTTTATTGTATCCCACTTTCTTGTGGTAAACATTACATAGGTCAAATGGGATGCTGTATCTATGACCGGCTGAGAGCACACTCATACGTCATGAAAAATGTGCGTGACGGTAGGCATGAATGTCATTGCAGTTTGTGTGACTGTGCACCGTCGTTTGCTCAGTGTACTGTTTCCAGCAGAAGCGGTGATCAACTAACACGTGAAATAATTGAGGCTGAAAAGATTTCGCGACTTGGCTCTGTGTATCAGCACACCATCTGTACACTTGTCAGACAAAGAGTTAACTTTCTTCCTAAGGGTGCGAATTGCGCATGTGCAATGTGGTGACTGACGGCTATAAGCGTGGGTCGGCAAAAATAAATGTTTGTGTTAAAAGTTGCCGCATGTCTGTCGTCTTGACTCTTCTGTCGTTGCCTACAATCTGCATTACAATTTCCAGATAAATTTGTACGTGCATTGAAACTACTTGCTTGAATGACTTATAGGGAAATGGGGTAAATAGAGGAGAAAGGGAGAAATCACAAAAATGGTCCATCCATGCCTAATGTATGAAGTCCCAGACGGAGTGTGCTGGTCTGGGCTGGTTGGTACATCATTAGGACGGGAACAAACAGCGCTAGGACGGGACGAAGTGAGTATGACAAACAAGGAATGAAGTGTCGCGTGGGCTATAGTGTCGAAGTAGACTGTAGACGTAGATTGTAGTGTCGACTGTAGTGTCGTGTGGCCTGTTATTATTGGGTATTGGCCTTTTTTTAAGTCCTAATGTGCAGCTTCAGATATGTCTACACAATGTTTTTGTAGCCTGCGGAACTTCCACAATATATGTTTTGTCATCAGTCGTGTGCCTGAGTGGCATGTCGAGCAGGTAAGTGGTGTTGTAGCACTTTCATCTTAGTCCTCAGCTTTGTGAACTTACATGATATAGTTCTGCGGTTCCTCACTATAGCAGTACAAGATGTCATGGCGTAAGCTTTTCTTGAAAAGAGGCCACTTGGCAAGCCTGTACTTTATCAGAGCATAGCTGGGGCGCGCCTTAGCAAAATAAAGAACAGCAAAAGGCAGTTTTATGTCGGCTACCTTCACAACAATACTGTTAAATATTAGAGGAAGAAGACGACGACGGCTACTAGCGCGCTCGGCGCGAGCGGCTCGCTCGTGATCTGGCGCTTCTGGACTGACTCGAACGGCCAGTATGGACGCGTTATTACGGTTCTTCGAGCAATAAACTTCCCCTTCCCGCCCTTCTACTGCGAAGACTCCTTTGTTTTACATTTTTTGGTGCCGAAACCCGGGACTCTGTGATCCAAGCGACCCGACAACGAAAGGACTTCGCTGGCAACGAAGATGGAGCGGATCAAGGGCAAGCGAGCGACCCAACGAGCTTTGCACACGCGTCTCCGAAACGAGGCAAGCCAACTCATGGAATCAAGTCATTTTAGCGCTCCGGCGCTTCGAGTGCTGCATGACAGACTGAAGAACTGCAACGACGAACTAAGGGTGCTCAACGAACAGTTGGAGGGTTACCTCACGGACGAGCAAGCATCCGAAGACTACATCTCGGTCGCGGATAATGAAGACAACACGGCAGCAACCTTGTCCCTTCTCTGTCACCACATCGAACAACTTCAGTCTCAAACAACCGCGGATCGAGGCCTACCGACACCTAACGACGCCTCAGCTTCAGGTACGATCTCGGGACATCGTGCCCTCGGTGATACCTCAACACCAGTTGTAGGTGCTTCTCGACTTCCGAAGCTCGACTTGGTTCACTTCAATGGAACAGTGCAACAGTGGCAGCCCTTCTGGGACATGTTCAAGCATGCCGTCCACGAAAATGCCAGTTTAACGAACATCGACCGCTTTCACTACTTGAAAACCCTTTTGGCTGGACCAGCGGCCAAAGCGATCGAGGGAATTCAAGTGACGGACGCATCATATGCAGATGCCATCGAAATTCTAACCAACCGCTTCGGCAACGTGAGGATCATCGAGCAGAAGTACTTGGAGAATCTTCGAATGCTGAGACCAGTGAGGTTTTCTACTGACGTGACCGCTATGAGGAATCTCCTGGATACCGTACACATTAACGTGAGAGGTCTCAAGGCTCTTGGACGATCGGAGCTTTCATACGCTGCGATGCTCGTCGAGATTCTAACGAAAGCGATCCCCAATGACATCGTGGTGGAACACTACAAGCGACAGAGCTTACTACAAAAGCCCGATGAGATCCAGTCGTCAGAGACGGAGCTGCGCCAGCTATTGGATTTTCTCCGACTGGAGGTCGAAGCTCGTGAAAAAAGTGGTCACCAGGATTCCTGCGTTCGCGACACGCACGATGGAAGGCGTGACAGGAAGACCTGTGCCACGCCTACCGCCTCCGTGTTACACAACGAATCCAGCAAGACGAAAGGTAATTGTTTTTTCTGCCTTTCACCCACCCACGTTACGGAAACGTGCACTTCTACAATAAGCCTGCAGGAGAAGAAGAGCCTTTTGGCCAAGTCGGGCAGATGTTTCAAGTGCACGATATCAGGCCACCGCTCGAAAGATTGCCGACGCAATATCCGTTGCGCTACCTGTAAAGGCAAGCACGCAACAGCTGTTTGTGACCCCAACTACGCTAGCAAGAAGAAACCGAGTGACCGACAAACCCCGAGCTTGCATGCTGCCGCACAAGCACCTACAAGCAATTTATTTGAAAATGACGTATTACTGCAGACGTTCCGAGTATGGGCTCTAAGCGACTGCAATTCTTGCTATATAAGAGGGGTCCTGGACAACGGAAGCCAGAGAACGTTTATCAGAGAAGATATATCCAGAAAACTAAGCCTGCCAACACTGAAGAAGGTAGATGTTGAAGTGAAAGCGTTCGGTGGTTCGCGCGGTGCTCCAAAAGAGCAGCTCAACTTGGTTAAGGTGACTTTGATGAGCCAATTTGACAGCTCCAAACACGAAATCGAGGCTTTGGAGGTTCCCTTTATCTGTGATCACTTGCTTGAACCTCCACAGTCACAGTCATTTGTGCAGAAGCTGGCTAATGAAAAGAAGTTTATTGCTGACTTTGTATCGCTTCCTGGCCTAAAAACAGAAGTCGGCATAAGCTTGCTCATTGGAGCCGATCAAATGTGGAAGCTCGTGCTAAACGATGTTTGGTCGCACGACGAAGTGACAGGACTTGCTGCGATCAACACCAAGCTTGGCTGGACATTTCAAGGGACCTGTACCATGCGACGGTCGCATTTTCAAAGTCCGCGCGCACGTTTGTGTCCTTCGCACGAGTTGCACAGAGACTGACGTGTCTGAAACCTTACAGCACTTCTGGGAGCTAGACAGCATAGGCATTTCTGACCCTTCTACCCACGACGAGCATGGAAATGAAGTGGTCCGGCAATTCACGGAGAACATAGCATTCAAGAACGGGAGGTACGAAGTAGCGCTACCGTGGAAATCCGTCAACACATACCTAGCAGACAACCGAAGGGTTGCGGTTCGACGCCTACACGGTTTATTGCGGCGATTTGGTAGTAACGAGGAGCTTCTTCAGCAGTACGACAAGGCAGTCAGGCAGTATGAACTGGATGATCACGCGGAAAGAGTCAACGGAAAAGACTCGGCAGAGAGATGTTACTACATGCCGCACCATGCTGTTATCAGGGAATCATCCTCGACGACACGGCTGAGGGTGGTCTTCGATGCCTCGTCACACGCGCATGGAGCAGCGTCTCTGAACGAGTTATTAGAAAAAGGACCCAAGATCAACAACAACATGGTTAAAATGCTTGTGAATTTCAGGCTACACAAGATTGGAATCACTGCAGATGTACAAAAGGCGTTTCTTCAAATCGGCATTCAAGAGCCTGATCGCGACGCCTTGCGTTTTTTATGGTTTGACAGCACGCCAATGTCAAGTGAACATGTGCCGAAAATAGTGGAGTATAGGATGACACGAGTGCCATTTGGAACTACAGCAAGTCCATTCCTCTTAACAGCGACGCTCCAGTATCATTTCAAGCACATCAATCCTGCGCTGAGATCATCTGCCATGCAACTTGCCGAGAATTTCTACGTTGACGATCTTGTCACAGGAGTTTCTTCTTCAAAAGAAGCTTTCCGTCTTTATAACGAAGCAAATCTCATCCTCAGCAAAGCGGGCATGAAGCTGCAAAAATGGTCCACCAATGATGATGAGTTAAGAAAGTACATCACTGATAGATTGGACTCTGTCTCAGCAATGGCTCCTACGAAAGTTCTTGGTTTGCTATGGGACACAGCTGCTGACAAGCTTATTCTAAACATGGAATCTCTGTTGCAGATTCTCGAAAAGAAGAACGACACCAAGAGATGTGTCCTTCAGACGACCGCACGGATTTTCGATCCATTAGGGTGGCTATCACCGTTCGTCGTTAGGATGAAAGTCCTCTTTCAGAGATTGTGGGAGCATGGCACTGCGTGGGAAGAAGTTATGCCTGAGCAACTTAGACACGAATGGGAAACTTGGTCCGATGAGCTAAAATGCTATCCGGTGTTTTCACTTCCCAGGTGTGAGCTGAAGTTATTCTTGGACAAGCCTTCAAGCTCCCAGCTTCACGTATTTGCTGATGCCAGTTCTGTTGCTTACGGTGCCGTAGCTTATCTCAGAATGGAAGATCAATGCGGTAACGTTGATGTTCAGCTTCTATTTTCGAAGTGTAGAGTAGCTCCAATCAAACGGATCACGTTACCACGTTTGGAGTTGATAGCAGCGGTTCTGGCTTCTAGAGTCCTAAAGTTCTTGCGGGAGGCTCTAGAGTCGAGGCAATGGAAAATAGAAGAGCACCTGTGGACGGACTCAAGTGTAGCGCTTTGTTGGATACAAAGCACGGCAACCAAGTGGAAGCAATTTGTTTATAACAGAGTTAACGAGATACGTCAAGTAACAGATCCAGACCAGTGGCATCACTGTCCGGGAACACAAAACCCAGCTGATCTGCTGACGCGTGGGCTTTCGCTCACAAACCTTCGAAATAGCCAGCTGTGGTGGAAAGGACCTAACTGGCTTCTACGTGCGGCAAATAGTTGGCCAACGACATCTGACGCTCCAGATTCTGGACCGGAAGACGAACAAGTTTCTTCCGAGTTACAAACAAACGTTCCTGTACTGGTGAGCGTGATAAGAGAACCACTTTTCAGTGCTGAACGATTTAGTTCTTGGTTACGAATGGCAAGAGTGACAGCATGGGTCAAACGCTTCGTGGACAACTGTAGATCGCCAACGTCACACACAGAAGGATCACTTACAGCTACTGAAGTTCAAGAAGCTGAGAACATCTGGTTCAAGCAAATGCAGACAGATACCTATGCCAAAGAGAGAGCCCAACTTGAAGTGGGACAAGACCTCGACAAGACGTCGTCCATAAGAGACCTGCATCCCTTTATTGACGAAAAGGGCGTCATGAGGATTAGAACTCGCCTTCAGAACGCCGAGGTCACATACAACGAAAAGACGCCTGTGCTGCTACCGTCCAACCACCCGGTCACGCAACTCGTCATTTTGCAAGCTCACAAAACTGTGCTCCACGGCGGTGTCGGTGACACATTAAATGAACTTCGCGCCCGGTTCTGGGTGCCCAGAGTGCGACAAGCAGTGAAGAGAGTGCTACGAAAATGTGTGATTTGTGCTCGTTTCCGACTCAAGGCTGCGAGTGCACCGGCAGCCCCTCTTCCCAGTGATCGTGTGTGCAATTCGCGCCCCTTTGAGGTTACGGGAGTTGACTTTGCAGGGCCAGTTTTTGTGAAAGATTGCAATGGTGTTAAAGTGTACATAGTGCTATTCACGTGTGCAGCAGTTAGAGCAATTCACCTTGAGCATGTGGTTGGACTTACTACTAACGCTTTTCTCATGGCTTTCAAAAGATTTTGTGCAAGACGTGGAACACCGCGAATAGTTTACTCAGACAACGCTACTACATTCAAGAAAGCTGCACGTGAGCTAGCTAGCATGCACCAGTTGTTGAGGAAAGAGGAAGTCAGCCAGTATTGCTCTACCCACGGCATAACTTGGAAATTTATTGCAGAGAGAGCTCCTTGGTGGGGTGGGTTTTGGGAGCGGTTAGTTAGGATTGTGAAGATGTGCCTTCGCAAGTCATTGGGAAGGGCGTCGGTTGACCTACAACAACTGAGCACTTTGCTGACTGAAACAGAAGCCGTTGTGAATTCCAGACCCATAACTTTCATTTACTCTTCTCCTAAAGAGCCAGACATTCTAACCCCGTCTCATTTTTTGTTAGGCAGCCGTCTCTTGTCTAATCCTAAAACGTCTGATGAACAGGGAGAAAGAAAGACTGAGCTGCTCAGTTTGTGGGTCCACAGGCAGCTAATAATGGAACAACTGTGGATGCGATGGCTTCGTGAATATCTACTGACACTTCGAAGCGTTCACTTGAGGAAAGCATCAAAAGCTTATAGCATCAGTAAAGGTGACGTTGTGATTATTCACGAAGACAAGGCTCCCAGAATGTTCTGGAAGACTGGGGTAGTAAGTGACTGCATCCGAAGTAAAGATGGCAACGTCCGTGCGTGTAAAGTTAAAATACCCAGTGGCTCACAGATGATCCGACCTGTGCAGAAATTGTACCCTTTAGAACTCGCCACCTCAGGCCCCGGAGTGTGTTAAATATTAGAGGAAGAGGACGACGACGGCTACTAGCGCGCTCGGCGCGAGCGGCTCGCTCGTGATCTGGCGCTTCTGGACTGACTCGAACGGCCAGTATGGACGCGTTATTACGGTTCTTCGAGCAATAAACTTCCCCTTCCCGCCCTTCTACTGCGAAGACTCCTTTGTTTTACAAATACAACAAAAAATGACACATATATATACAGTCAACACTTGGTAACTTGACCTCGGTTAATTTGACTTTTTACTTTCGAATGCACTACAATGTCGAAACAAGAAACCACATATTGCTATGGAACAAAACACTTATTCGAATGCATAAGCATGTCATTTTGGTGAATTCAGCCTCTACAGTGTCCCCTCATGCGAGCAGCGGCTACTAAGGTTTGAAAAACAATAAATTCAAAAAACAGCTCTACTGCTTCCGTAGGTGTGAAGCTCTTTTACATTTCCTTTACTTTACTTTTACTTTTCAAAACTTCCAGAACTCAAATTTTCCTTACAGTTTAACACTGAGGCAGTATTAAACATGTTGGTGCTCGTTGATGCGTGTCGGTTGAGTTGTGCTTCAAGAGCAAGCAGGAAAACATTACAGACCACCTCGGGTAAACAAAAATACCTGCTTTTATTCTGCCACTGTTATTTCAATCATTAGGATAATTCAACCAACTCGGAAATAAAACCTACAGCGTAGGAAACAGTTTCAAAACAAGACAACCAAAATAAAAAGTGATGAATAGAGTGTGTACTAAGCAAAATTAATATGTAACTTGCAGCCAAGCGATAGATGCACGAAAAAATACTTAACATCAGGACATGTTAGGTCGACTTTTATACAGAACACGATAAGGTGCGCATAACAGCTATGAACACAAACAAACAGCAAGTTGCATAAATATTTGACCGATTTATTAAGCTGTGTTGAGTAATGTCGATTAGACACGAATGATACTGAGATGCTACTTCTTGGAACACGTACACTACATACATACCTGACTTGACCATCCAGATTACATGTTGCGCTACGGCAGGCATAGCCAAGAGGTCTGGTGGCTCCTCTGCTATGTGGGCACTGATGTGGGTCACAGCCTCGCCACTATAAAATAAATTCTGTGTTAACTTATAGCAGTGGCACATAGCTTTATAAAGCTGCCAAATTGTCTACACATGCATGGAGCATCTAAAAATAGTCACGAGAACAATGTTTGCATTAGTGCAGGGTGGCAACAGAGCACAAAGTAAAAGTCACTGATGAATGTCTTGATAATGGGGACCCTTTCATCACAGTAAAGCTGTTCATACGCAGCAGCAGCACATAGCAAAGAAATGTTTCTGTACAAAACAATTCATTTTTTCCTGACTAAGTTTAAGTAACTTTCCCCTGTCACGTTTAGTTACGTATAAGGTATGTCAAAACATCTTGTCTTTAAAAGTAAGTTGTACTAGTAGCAAGCTGTGATTGCTTACATTTTTTCTCGAAAACTCTCGTAAACCAAAAACTTCGTAAGCAGAGATTATTTACAACGTCGAAGCATTTATAGGCGAGGAAACATCATTGGAATAAGAATCAGTGAAGAGCCAAATGAGTCGTTATTATGCAACTTCAGCAGAAAAGCGGGAGATCACGCACAGCGCGCACATAATCAACACGATTATTTCCGAACGTTAAATTTCTGATAGGAAGAAAACGCTTATCAAGATTTCGAATTTCGCATCGAAGCAATAAACTTGCGTAACTTAGTTCTGACAACCAGCGTTCAGCAAGCATCAGCACAGGTTTCACTGTTGTCACGGGACTTCTATTTCCTACGTTCGCGCACGCTATGCACACACGAGAAGCTCGCACAATGCACGTGTAGTTAGCCAGCACGATTACTTACCTTTTTAATTGTACGAAGCGTTCGCAAAGCGCTCTCCAAATTGCCGGTGCTGCGTCGACGATGTTACTCCCCGCATACATGCCGCTGCGTAGTGGACGAGCTGAGGCGCGCTACCACACATTATTTCTTTGCGACGTCCACCCAACTTTCCACAACGAGAACAAAGGGGCCGCACTCCACGGCACTCCACGGCCTGGCGCGCCACGTATATGGCGAGTTTGCAGCATGACACAAGGTATCATCAGGCACTTCTGTGCATGCTAACTGCGACCCACTTCATTACAGCAAACACAAAAACACACAATCGAGCAAACGCCTCGCAGCACCACGCACATACGACCGCCATCACAAAACACGATGGATGGTTGGATGGATGGATGGACGGATGAGGCTGAACCCTTTAAATCGGGCGGTGGCATACGCCACCTAGGCATGACTATGAACATATTGTGACGGAGGGAAGAAGCAAGACGGGAAAATATATTTACAATATTTACACGATTGACAATGATTGACACAACCAGTCAGTCACTGAAGCGTCGTCTTCTTCAGCCCCCAGCTCGCGTTCCTCTTCCTCGTCAAGTAGCAATATTGTGCAGAGCCGTGTAACATATGTCCGCCCGGCGTGGGAGCGCCGTCCCGGTGCTTCCTAGGTAGAAGAGGACTGGTAGCGTTTCAGGCGGCTGACATGAACGATGTCATGGGAAGTCTGGAGGGAGCGAGTAGTAGGTGTGACCGGAGAGATCTCGTAGGTCACGTCGGTCACCTGGCGAAGGACCCGATAAGGACCGGAGTAGCGAGACATTAGTTTTTCAGAGAGGCCGACGCGGCGGGTCGGAGACCATAGAAGGACAAGATCCCCGGGAGCATAGTCAGCGTCACGGTGACGACTGTGATAAATGCTTTTCTGTTTGATCTGGGAAGCACAAAGGCGATGGTGAGCAACTTGGCGTGCTTCTTCGGCTCGGGCAATGACGTCGCGGGCATACTCAGACACGGGCTCTTGAGGGGTAGGCAGTATTGTGTCAAAAGGCAATACGGGATCGCCGCCGTACAACAAATAAAATGGCGAGTAACCGGCAATGTCGTGGCGCGAGGAATTGTACGCGAATGTGACAAAAGGGAGAGCGGTATCCCAGTCACGATGGTCATCAGACACATACATGGAGAGCATGTCCGTTATTGTTCGATTAAGCCGCTCAGTAAGACCGTTCGTCGGCGGATGGTATGCAGTAGTAAGTTTGTGTTTGGTAGAACAGGAGCGGAGCAAGTCGGCCACAACTGTAGAGAGGAAGTAGCGACCCCGGTCGGTAAGAAGTTGACGAGGAGCGCCGTGGTGAAGAATGATGTCGTGCAACAGGAAGTCGGCTACGTCTGTTGCGCAGGAGGTTGGGAGGGCTCTGGTGATCGCAAACCGAGTTGTATAATCAGTTGCGACGGCAATCCACTTATTGCCGGAGGTAGATGTGGGGAAAGGTCCCAGGAGGTCTACACCAACGCGAGAGAAGGGGTCGGCAGGAATGTCAAGAGGTTGGAGTCGACCAGCAGGGAGCGCAGACGGCGTCTTCCGGCGCTGACATAGCTCACACGAAGCGACGTAGTGGCGGACAGATCGGTACAGACCAGGCCAAAAGAATCGTCGCCGGACACGGTCGTACGTACGAGATTCCCCAAGGTGACCAGAAGTTGGTACATCGTGCAGCTGGGACAGAACAGTGGTACGAAGATGCCGGGGAATGACAAGCAGCATCTCAGGTCCGCTAGGGTGCATGCTGCGCCGATGTAGAATGGCGTCCTGGAGTACGAACAAGCGAAGGGAGGGATCGCTTGACCCAGATGTGAGCTTGTCCATGATACCACGTATGGTTGGATCTCGGCGCTGTTCGGTAGCGAGGTCAGCAAAAGCAGATAGCGAAAATACAGAAGCATCGGTCGCAGGAGCATCAGGAGGGTCGACTGGATGGCGGGACAAGCAGTCAGCATCTTGGTGTAAACGGCCGGACTTGTAGGCAACTGTGTACGAGTATTCCTGTAAGCGTAGCGCCCAGCGCCCTAGGCGACCGGTAGGGTCTTTCAGGGACGAAAGCCAGCAGAGTGCATGGTGGTCTGTGGTGACCTTAAATGGGCGACCATATAGATAAGGGCTAAATTTCGCCACTGCCCAGACAAGCGCAAGACACTCACGTTCAGTGATGGAATAATTACGCTCAGCGTGAGAAAGCAGACGGCTGGCGTATGCAATCACGCGGTCGTGACCTCGCTGATGTTGGCATAAAATGGCACCGATTCCATGACCACTGGCATCAGTGCGGACTTCTGTAGGAGCAGACGGGTCGAAGTGCGCCAGGATGGGTGGAGACGTCAGGAGGGAGATAAGCTTCGAGAAGGCGGTTGCCTGCGCAGGGCCCCAGAAAAATGAAACATCTGCCTTCAGAAGAGCAGTAAGAGGACGGAAAATTGTGCACGAAGCGGCGGAAGTATGAGCACAGACCCACGAAGCTCCGGACATTTTTAGTACAGGTTGGGACAGGAAAGTTCTGTACGGCACTAACTTTGTCCGGGTCTGGGCGCACACCAGATGAGTCAACAAGATGACCGAGGATAGCAATTTGGCGGCGCCCGAAGTGGCATTTAGATGAGTTAAGTTGAAGGCCAGCAGTGCGAAAAGCAGAAAGAACGAGCTAGAGGCGCTCTAGGTGCGAGGCAAATGTAGGAGCAAAAACGATGACGTCGTCTAAGTAGCAAAGACAGATGGACCACTTCAGGCCATGCAGGAGTGTGTCCATCATGCGTTCAAATGTAGCTGGAGCATTACATAAGCCGAACGGCATGACTTTGAACTGGTATAAGCCGTCGGGCGTTATAAAGGCAGTCTTCTCGCGGTCCAAGTCGTCGACGGCAATCTGCCAGTAGCCGGAACGAAGGTCGATGGAAGAAAAGTACTTCGCACCGTGGAGGCAGTCGAGGGCGTCATCAGTGCGTGGTAGAGGATAAACGTCTTTCTTTGTGATCTTGTTAAGGTGCCGGTAATCCACGCAGAAGCGCCAGGTGTCGTCATTCTTTTTAACTAGAACGAAAGGGGACGCCCAAGGACTGGATGACGGTTCGACGATACCTCGAGAGAGCATCTTTTCGACCTCCGTGTGAATGACTTTGCGTTCATGCAAAGACTCGCGGTATGGTCGCCTGTGAATAGGGTGTGCGTCACCGGTGTCAATACGGTGTGTCGTCAGAGAGGTCTGGCCTAAAGGGCGACCATGCAGGTAAAAAATGTCGCTGAACGAGGCAAGCAGATGGCGTAGCTGGTCGGCGTGGTGTGGCGGAAGATCGGGAGCAATCATGTTTGTTAACTCCGGATAGACAGCCGGCAAAGAAGATGCAGAGTCAAGGGTAGACGACGTAATATCAGCAGTCAAGGCTGATAACTGGGAATCTTGGGAGGAGGACAGCGTACCCAAGGCTATGCCTTGCGGGAGGACGTGGTCCCCAATTCCGAAGTTTACGAGAGGAAGGCAGGTGGAGTTGTTGGTGATAGTGACGACGGTGTGCGGAAGAGCAACGTGATGGGCAAGGAGAACGTCCGTGAGAGGAGAAACAATATAGTCACCGTCAGGCACAGGTGGATCGGGGGAGAGGAGGACGCAGGTCATGGCTTGTGGGGGGAGTCGAATGTGCTCAGCTGAGCACAGTCTGCTGGGAACTTCCTCGGGTGGGTCAGGGCAAGGCAAATCGAGTTGAACAAGTCCAGCGGAGCAGTCGATAAGTGCGGAGTGAGCGGATAGAAAATCAAGGCCTAGAATAACGTCATGGGGACACTCTCGAATAACAGTAAATAATACAGATTTTTGGCGGCCAGCGACGCCCACACGAGCGGCACACATTCCTATTGTGGCCAGTGTTCTTCCATCAGCGACTCGCACAACACAGGACGCCGCAGGTGTCAGGACTTTAGTGAGCCGTCGACGAAGCTGGTCACTCATCACAGATATGTGCGCACCGGTATCAAGCAGAGCAGTAACAGGGACACCATCCACATACACATCAAGTAAATTCTTATCCTTCGGTAAGATCAGTAGAGGTATTGCAGTCCGGGTCGATCTAGCAGCGTCACCCCTCGGAGCTGCACCCGTCAGTTTGCCGTAGAGCGCCGGTACATGGGGGACGGAGAACGGCGAATAGTGGGTGAGCGAGACAGGGGACGTCGTGGTGATGGTGAACGACTCTTCCGTGTAGATGCGGACGCCTGAGTAGAGTAGTATGGCTCTGTGGAATCTTCCGGTGGCGGTCGAGTACCGGGTCAGCGGCGGTAAGGCGGAGACGCAGACCGATATTGCGATGACGTCCAGGTATTGCGGCAGTGGCGGGAAATGTGGCCAACGCGTCGGCAGTTGAAGCAAATCGGCCTGTCATCGGATGTTCACCATTCAGCTTGGTTGCGAAAAGGCCGAGAGGGGTACAGGCGTCGCGAAGCAGGGATCGTAGGGAAGGCGTAGGTATCCGATCGGTTGACGGAACAGACAGACTGAATGCCAAGGTTCGCCAACTCTTCGCGTACGACAGACTGCACAAGGGAAATTGTCGGTCGAGAATCGGTAGCAGAGGTCTGGAAGCCAACCGGTGCCGCGGCTTCGATCTCTCGCCGAACGACACGAACAAGGCTCTCGGACGTTGGCGGCTGAAGCGGAGAGTGAAGATCCTCGCACGACGACGTAGCAGCTCTGTTTGGAAGACGCGTGAATTGGTGCGCGATGCGACGACTTTTTGCTTCTTCGAAGCGTCGACATTCATTAATGACGTCGTCGATGGTGGAAAAATTCTTATATACGAGCAGATGAAAAGCGTCGTCCGCTATGCCCTTCAGTACATGGTTCACTTTGTCTTCTTCCGACATCCGCTCGTCAACCTTGCGGCAAAGGGCGACAACATCCTGGATGTATGTCAGGTATGATTCGGTCGACGTCTGGACGCGAGACCCAAGCTCCTTTTGCGCAGCTCGCTGACGGCCAACAGGCTTGCCGAATAACTCGCGGAGCTTTTGCTTGCATTGCTCCCAGCTAGTCAATTCTTCATCGTGGTTTCTAAACCAGACCCGTGCCGTGCCTTGCAGGTAGAAAATTATGTTTGCCAGCATAACAGTTGGATCCCACTTGTTATGGGCGCTGACAAGCTCGTACATGTAGAGCCACTCATCGACGTCAAGGTTGTCGGTCCCGGAAAACGTGCCTGGGTCGCGGGGCTGGGACAAGATGACTGTCGGCGTTGGGGTAGCGGTTGCTCCTGTCGGCATGGTGGCTGTCCCTGCACCGGCTCCAGCGCTCGTCATATTGTTAGTGGCCAGGCTAGGTCCGCTGCGGAGCTCCGTAGTGCACAGTAGTACCCAGCACTTCCACCAAATATGTGACGGAGGGAAGAAGCAAGACGGGAAAATATATTTACAATATTTACACGATTGACAATGATTGACACAACCAGTCAGTCACTGAAGCGTCGTCTTCTTCAGCCCCCAGCTCGCGTTCCTCTTCCTCGTCAAGTAGCAATATTGTGCAGAGCCGTGTAACAATATTTTGTACTTTCTGGTGGGTGAAATTTCACCCCTGTCTTGATTTTATCCACCAATCAGATAACCTCTGTTTGGTTATTTCTAGCCGCTTAAAGTCTATTTTGCCTTCACTGTCCCTAAACCCCAATGCTTTGAAAAAATCAGCCCCGTTGCTTTGAACTGTAGGGTTAAACCCTTTACAGAAACGTATGAGGTGTTCAGCCGTTTCCTCTTCTTCTCCACACGCACAGCACAACGTGTCTATACCTTGGTACTTGACACGGTACATCTTAGTCCGTAATACTCCCGCCCTGGCTTCAAACAACAAAGAGCTTCCCCTATAATTATCATAGATATTTTCTTTGGCAATCTCTTGCTTGAAAGTTCTGTATGTTCCCAGTGCTGATTTCGTCTGCATTCCTGTTTTCCACCGACCCCTCTCTGTTTCCTTAACCTTTTTCTTAACCGCTGTTTCCTGGTTTGCACCCCTCCTGCAGTCCAAATATTTGATTGACAGTTTTCTGGTCAGCTTCCTCCATTTTGTATCAACATTCCTCATGTACAAATAACTGAAAACTCTCCTTGCCCACCGCTTTTCTGCCATTTGGGAAAAACAACAGCGCTGCCTGCATACTTGTGAGACTGTTGTGGCCTCTGTGATGCCAAAAATATTAACCAGTACACTCACATGCTAAAATTTTGAGCCGGGTTGCACCCAACTACGTATAGGTGTTGCGAGACAAAATACCCATAGAACAATCTATATTTTACACTATAGTTTAGCGTAGAAAAAAATTATAGCACGTATTTTTACCTTTGAATTGCTTCCGCCGTCTGCAGCCAGCAAAAGCATGGCCTTCGAGATCTGCTTACGTTATTCTTATCAAGCCGGCGCTGTGGCATGATTTAAACGGTTTAGGCTGTCTCGAAGCTGTCTCGAAGCTAATCCATGAGGTTTCGCGATGCTGCCGGCTTTTTCTACGCCGTCACTTCGTTTTAAACAACTTTATGATGTCGTCAACATGAATTGTAGCCTCAGGAATTGTTGACGCGATGTCGGAGGTACACGTGTGCAGTGTGCGATGTTTTCGTGCGCGTTGAGACTGTTTCAGTCGGAAAGGATCAAATCCACGAGGGTTGATAGCTCGTGTGGCGCAGGTTACACCCGTATCGTCCGCATTTCCTTTCGGGTCGGTGTGTTCAATGTGAGCGGGTTGCGCACCTGTCGTCCGTGCCTTCTGTGTTTATCGAGCGACTCGTGAAGATTTCTCCTAAAAAATACATCTCTCTGCAGCGTGCATGTGTCCTACGTGGTGTGTGGCAGAAATGTGCGGTGGTGTACAATGTGTTTGCTACCGTATTGGTGGCCTATAGTCACTTTCTCTAGTGCCGTTTCCATGATGTAAACTATACGTGAACTGAAAAAATACACTGTTTTTCATATAGACAACCCCATTGAAAAAAATATGAACGAGAATGTACGAGAAATAGTTGTACGCGATTATTGCTCCGTAGACTGTGCGAGAAACTCGTTCAGTCTGCGAGAACTCGTTGAGTCTACGAGAACCTCGTACAGTCTACGCTGCAATAATCGCGTACATTTCTCGCACACATGTGTACGAGATCGCGTTCTTGTCACTGAATGAGATTCTCGTACATTATGAACGAGTTTGTTTCTACGAGCTGAGTGCGCACAAGATGACAAGCTTGTACGACCTGCGAGAGTATGCACCCTATTCATATTTAGTATAACAATGCAAATATAATTCTTGTAAATACAAGTGTTCATGCACGAACACTTGTGCTGACCTTACTGCAGTGTTGTGTTGCTGTAATGGTTCGTTCAGAAATCTACAGTAAAGAGTTATGTTGAGGTGAAAAAAATGCCAGGTGAGGTAATGGTTTGTACTTGTTAATAAACAAGTACACTTTACACAGGTTCTTCAGCAAACCTATTCAAGCTTACATTAATAGTGAAGTCCTCCGATTTTAAGCAAGAGCACGTCATACGTCTCGCAAGCGTTGTTTATTGGGCCTTGTAATGGTACTTCAATACACCCAGTCTGTTGACAGAAGACCACTGGAATGTGTTGCTTGAGTGAGAGCTTGCCGTGCACCTGAAAAAGTAAACAACAGCCAACAGTTTTTTTTCACACATGCAATAAGATAACACATAGGCAAAAGCAGTTTGACTGACATTCACACAGGTAAGAATGCTTCAGCATTCAGAACACGCGATACTGAACAAAATTTATTAAAAATAAGTGGTTTCCTGCAATGCTTATGACTCCTAATAAAACGTGCATTATAGTGTGGTAGAATAACCTGTCACATTAGCAGATCACTGAAACAAGTGTTATCACAGTAAAAAAGACATTATTTGAGTAGTAACAATTACTAGTACTGAAGCAACATAAGTAACATGCATAAAATCTACTTTTAGAGAGCAGCATCAACAGGTCGAGCTAATTAAATTACTTGGAAACTGCTATTCTGCCAGCAAAAGTAAAAATCGTGGTGGCGTAGTGGCTTTGGCATTGCACTGCTAAGCCGAATAACGCAGGATAAAATCCCATGCACAACGGCCACATTTTGATGGCAGCAAAGTACAACACCCCCATAAGGTGCATTGGGCACATACCCCCGGTGTTCAAAGTTAATCCAGAGTTCCCCACTACAGTGTCCCCCATAATCAAATTGTGCAGAAGGACTTGGTGTTAGGCAAGTTGCTGTTTGCTGAACGACATATTATAGCGCAAAGGCACAAATACACAGAAGATACACAGACACACGTCACAGGCGCTACTAGCAACTTTATTTGAAGCACAGCGAGATACAGTATATGTACTCCTCACAACGCGCAGGCGCACCAGCCACTTCGGACAGAGCACAGAGGGCGATTACCAGTGCTAACACGATCATTTTGAAGATCTAAAGAAAGCAAGTTCCACATCATGAAAACAACATAGGTCAACTTTCACAAGCACAACTTTTTTTCTTTTATGTAAAATGCTTCTAACAGCTCACGTTCGGTTTCATCTTTAGTTCTGCCCAGGATCTTCCCATCATGAAATCTCGCACGACAAGGACAGGCTTTACAGTGTGCTGAAAGATGCGCATTCAAGTCTTTCGTCGTGTTGTTAGCATGCTCCATCATTCGATCATTGATGCAGCGGCCAGTTTGTCAACATAGGACTTTCCACAAGACAGTGGGATTTCATAAACCCCTCTGGTAGCACATCGCCAGTAAGGTGTGACATGTTGTACTTGGCAGCCTACCTTAAATCTGCCCATGATGCGGGGACACAGTTGGGCCAGCATATTGGGAACAGAGAACACTACAAAAGCGGGCACACTGGTGAATGAGGCCAGAGTTGGTGAGCCGAGTGGCCAAAGACCGCAAGTTCTACCGTATGTGCATAAGTTGAGCCACAATCTAAAGAAAGTGGCAAACAGGCACTTCCTGCCTGTAGTGTTCTCTGTTCCCAATAGGCTGGCCCGAACGTGTCCCCGCATAATGGGCAGATCTAAGGTAAGCTGCCCAGTACAACATGTAACACCTTACGGGCAATGTGGTCCCGCTGTGGTTTATGAAATCCCACTGCCTTGTGGAAAGTCCTATGTAGGACAAACTGGCCGCTGCATCAATGATTGAATGAGGGAGCATGCTAAAAACATGACGACAGACTTGAATGCGCATCTGTCAGCAAAAAAAAGCCTGCCCTTGTCGTGCGAGATTTTATGATGTGAAGATCCCAGGCAGAAGAAATTATAAAATCGCATGTGAGCTACTCAAAGCGTTTTACATAAAAAAGTAGTGCTTGTGTAAGTCAGACCTCTGTTGTTTTGTACGACGCGGAACTTGCTTTCTTCATATCTTCAAAATGATTGTGTTAGCACGGATAATCGCCCTCTGTTGTCTGCCCGAAGTGGCTGGTGCGCCTGCGCGTTGGGAAGAGTATGTTTCGAATAAAGTTATTAGCAGCACCTGTGACATGTTTTCGTGTATGATCTGTGTATTTGTGCCTTTGCCCTACAATATGTCGTTCAGCAATCATATTGTGGTTTTGACAAATGAAACCCAAGAATTTTATTTAAAGCAAATAGTATTGCATAAGGCCAAATGCTTATATAGAATCATCTGACAGCAGCTACGTTTAACAAAATTTAATACTTTCTAAAACTAGAAACCTTCAGATGGATTGAGCAAAAATCTACTTATGCCAAAATTATTGCCATTAATTTTTATGGCCCATTCTGCCTTACTTTCTTTTTAACCAAAATTATATATGCAGTGCAGGTGCTCCCCACACCTAAAGAAATTGTCACCGTTCCTTAAAGTGCATGATTTTGTTTCAAATGATAGCACAAGTATGCTTTGCGATTGTTAGCCAATGAAATGATTGTCAAACTTCTTGAAATCACGGACTCCTGGACAGGATAACTGTCACATGTAAGAGGCCGCCTGTGGCGCGAAAAAGAAGAGGAGCACGCGATGCCCGGCGTTCCGAACGGCGCGAGCGCGCGAGGCGCACGAACCGAGGCATAGTCGAGGGATGAACGGCGCTGTCCGTGGAGTTTCAACGTGGCACCGGGTCAGGAAGGTCGCATCTCCAGCTATGTTCTGGCGACGGGAGACTTGGGGGTCTGGTTGAGTCCGCGACGCTGGCCGTCCAAGGTGTGGCCGTCGACCTCGGCAAGTTCGGGCGAGGCTCCTGGACCGGCTGCAGCTTCTCACGGCAGGACCAGGCACCCCAGAGAGGCTCCCCCTTCTGCGGCTAACCGGCACGTTTGATTCTCCTCGGGACGCCACGTCGGCACTCTTGAAGAAGTTGCGACGCGTCCCGACGCTAGGCCTAGGCAGGTGGGCCTAAGCTACGGCGAACGCCATCGCTAACGGGCACATCACCGACGAGATACCGACGAGCTCACCACCGTCAAAAGAAACAACGCGAGGCGTCGACACCTACGACACCCTCAATGCTGCGGACGAGCCCGACGCAGGTTCGACAAGAACTTCGCGACGACGATCTGTAAGCCCACGTTTCCGATTGCGACGCAGCTAGGCCGGATGCAGGGTGGCTAGACTCTAACGAACCCGCGCTAGGACTGACCTAGAGACTTCTAAGGCGGAGCTAGGCTCCGGAACTGAGATAGTCCTTTTTTCAGTAGCTGCTATTTAATCTGAGTTTGTTATTTAAGTTCGAGTGAAGATTTTTGTTAAATCATAGTTTTAGTTTTGCGTGCCGTTAGTTTGAGTTTCAGTTTCAGTGTTGTGTGTTGCGTGCGTTCATCGTTCCTGTACGTATTAAATCCTCGTTTGCCATGCCGCCGGTCGTGTCTCTCCTCCATCGAGAGTAGCGCATGCTCGCAACTCTCCGCACTCCCAAGTAAAGGTGACAAATATTGGCGAGCCTGCCAGGATTGATACGGCCCAGTCACCGATAGTCGGGAGTTGTAAAGATGGAGTTGGAGCGGTTGGCGGCAGTAGCAAAGGATTTGAACATGACTAAGGAGGAGGCGATGACATTCTTTGAATATGCTCGGCAAGAACGGGATAAGCAGCAGCAACAAGCACGCGAAAATCATGAGCGCGAGAAGGAAATTTTAGAGTTGAAGTTAAAGTTGGCAGAGATGAACTCCGGGTCTTGCGAGGGGTCGATTTCCGCCAGGTCGGCGTCATCCGACTCGACTTCGCCCAGGCCCAAACAGATTTGCCCAAGGAAATTGATGGCTCCCTTTGATGAGCGCAGAGATGATTTAGATGCGTATTTGCATCGCTTTGAGAGAATAGCGGTGGGGCAAGGCTGGGCAAAGAATGAGTGGGCTAGCGCCTTAAGCCTGTGTCTAGTTGGTGAAGCTTTAAGTGTGTTTGGACGGATGCCCGCCGAAGAGAGCTTAGACTATGACAAGGTGAAAAACACTTTATTACAAAGATTCCGGCTAACTGCCGAGGGTTTCCGCGAAAGGTTCAGGTCATGCAAGCCGGAAGACGCGGAAACTGGAAAACAGTTTGCATGTAGATTGACAAACTACTTTGAGAGATGGATGGAGTTGTCAGAGGCCAACAAGACATATGAAGGGGTGCGAGACAAGGTCGTAGGAGAACAATTTCTCGCCAGGTGCAGCGACAGTCTGGCGATATTCCTCAAGGAGAGGAAATTAAAAACAGTAGAGGAAATGGCGGCGCATTCAGATCAGTTCGTAGAGGCGCAGGGACTAAGGAATTTAGGAAAGAGTGGCAAGGACGCGCCAATGGCAGCAGTAGGGGAGACGAGGAATCGGGGCCCCATGAACAGGCCAGGGACGCCCCAAAAATGTTTTCTTTGTAACCGGCTGGGACATGTAGCAATGAACTGTCGGGCGAAGGATAGTCGACGTGGTCCACCAGTAGTTTGCCAGCTATGTCAAAAGAGAGGTCATGGAGCGCACGAATGCAGATCAGGATACGTGGACAAAGCTGCATGTATGATGAAAGGTAAAGAGGATGGGCCGAGAGAAAAGAACATGCCCGTGGTGGAGGGAGAAGTTCAAGGACGCAGGGCCACAGTTTTGAGAAACACGGGGGCGAACACAGTATTGGTTAGGGAAAGTCTGGTGCCGTCAGAGAACATGACCGGCTATTTCAAACCAGTTATTTTGGCGGACAGGTCCGTTAAGTATTTGCCAGAGGCACAAATTCAAGTTTCGACACCATTTTTCACGGGATTGGTCACAGCTAGGTGTGTAAAAGATCCTCTGTTTGACTTGATTTTGGGAAATGTATCAGGGGTGAGAAGGGCAGATGACCCAGACCCTAACTGGAAGAGGACAGATGATTTAGAGGAGAGGAAAAAGCCAGAAGCGCCAGAAGAGGAGACACCTAAGGTAGAGGTAACAGCGGTAGCACAAACGCGAGCTAGGAGTAAGAGTACTAAACCCGTAACACCATTGCCGGTCACGAACAATAAGGGGTTGAGCATAACAGCGGCCGAATTAAAGGAATTACAGGAGAAAGACGAGTCGTTGCAGAAGTGCGTACAGAAGATAGGAGAAGTAGTACGAAGGAAAAGAAGTCGAAACGTGGTGGAGTTTTTCAAGAAGAACGACTTATTATACCGGAGATGTGTGTTCAGTTCGGGAAGAGAGGTTCAGCAGTTGATGGTCCCCAAAGAACTGAGAGAGAAAGTACTGAAGTTAGGGCACGATAATGCAATGGCAGGTCACCAGGGAATAAAAGACACTTTAGAAAAAATAACAAAATATTTCTTTTGGATCCGGGTACAGAGCGACGTGAGGAGATACGTCAGGTCATGTGACGTATGTCAAAAGACTTTGGCTAAGGGGAAAAACGAGAATATGAGTGTGTGCACGATTGCTGTAGGGAAGGACACAGGCAGACTAGATAGTCCCCATGACGCCGTAAAGAAGCTCACGACCGGAGAGCCCTTGGTTCAGGTTGACCGGGATAAGAGGATGGACAACATCCCGATCGAGGTTTATATACCCGGAGAGCAGAAGAGAGTGGAAAAAGTCGTTTCACCTCGGAAAGATAGGAAGTCTATAGGTGATGTTGAGTCCAGGGAGTATCAAGCACTAGACGTGATGGGACATTGGGACTCCGAGAAAAAGGGCGAAGGGGATAGATACCCAAATCGCCCTAGACATGTAACACGTAAGGGTAGGAAAAAGATTCGCAAGAGATGAAAAAAATAGGGCAGACGCGATGGTCGGAATCAAAAGGAGAAACATTTAGGAATGGCACGCGGAGGACTGCGGGATTCAGAAATGTGTATAGAAAGGAATACACTGTAACAGTACCTACGCATATATAGGGCATGTGGAGTATTGTAAAATATGTCTAGGCCCAAAGTTTATTCATGTGAGAGTGTTTCAGAACATTAGATAGTGAACATTGTGAACAGCTGAGTGAAGTGCATTAGGTGGTGAAAAGTGCATAAAGTGAACTCTTAAACGCGGTGAACAGTGCGTCTGGTGAATTGTGCGCAACAGAGTGGTGTTGTGTAGTGCATCGAGTCTTCAATGAACCAGCACCAATGCCACTACAAGGAGTCACAGTCATCACCTGAACGCCAAGAGTGAGCAGTTTTTTGAGAAAAAACTCTTGAAGAGGGGGCCTATGTCACATGTAAGAGGCCGCCTGTGGCGCGAAAAAAAAGAGGAGCACGCGATGCCCGGCGTTCCGAACGGCGCGAGCGCGCGAGGCGCACGAACCGAGGCATAGTCGAGGGATGAACGGCGCTGTCCGTGGAGTTTCAACGTGGCACCGGGTCAGGAAGGTCGCATCTCCAGCTATGTTCTGGCGACGGGAGACTTGGGGGTCTGGTTGAGTCCGCGACGCTGGCCGTCCAAGGTGTGGCCGTCGACCTCGGCAAGTTCGAGCGAGGCTCCTGGACCGGCTGCAGCTTCTCACGGCAGGACCAGGCACCCCAGAGAGGCTCCCCCTTCTGCGGCAGACCGGCACGTTTGATTCTCCTCGGGACGCCACGTCGGCACTCTTGAAGAAGTTGCGACGCGTCCCGACGCTAGGCCTAGGCAGGTGGGCCTAAGCTACAGCGAACGCCATCGCTAACGGGCACATCACCGACGAGATACCGACGAGCTCACCACCGTCAAAAGAAACAACGCGAGGCGTCGACACCTACGACACCCTCAATGATGCGGACGAGCCCGACGCAGGTTCGACGAGAACGTCGCGACGACGATCTGTAAGCCCACGTTTCCGATTGCGACGCAGCTAGGCCGGATGCAGGGTGGCTAGACTCTAACGAACCCGCGCTAGGACTGACCTAGAGACTTCTAAGGCGGAGCTAGGCTCCGGAACTGAGATAGTCCTTTTTTCAGTACCTGCTATTTAATCTGAGTTTGTTATTTAAGTTCGAGTGAAGATTTTTGTTAAATCATAGTTTTAGTTTTGCGTGCCGTTAGTTTGAGTTTCAGTTTCAGTGTTGTGTGTTGCGTGCGTTCATCGTTCCTGTACGTATTAAATCCTCGTTTGCCATGCCGCCGGTCGTCTCTCTCCTCCATCGAGAGTAGCGCATGCTCGCAACTCTCCGCACTCCCAAGTAAAGGTGACAATAACTAGTCACATTGGGCAACCTTTAATCAGTTTTTCTCCACAAAATCAAGCAGGTAAAGACATTACCCTGAGTCTGCAACTGTTAATGCATTCTGTTTGGTAATGATAATTTTACGGTCATTGACCCAAGCCAAGCCAATAAAGCTCCCTTTCTGGAGCCGAGACAGGTTCCTGGATTACACCATGGAAGGTAAGCTCGTGGGCCCTTCTGCTTCAGAAAGAGCTTACTGCTGGCACGTTACACGATGCAGCTTACTTTCGTCAGTGTTGGGTGAAGTGCCAGTGTTGAAGTTCAGTCTTTTGCGCAGAATGGCAGTTTCAGGTTTAGTGGGCTTGTAGGAAGACAATCTCAAGATAACTTCCTGGTTTGAACAGGCTGTTTTGGTTATAATACATCAAGCTTTCTTGTGACTGCCCGCACAGGTGGTCCGTTAGTCTCGCTGTGGAGTTGACATTCAGCTGTATTTCCCAGAACACCCGAATAATGCTCTGCTCTAGTTCACACCCTGTGAAGAATGCTCAAGTTTCCAAGCTCTTGATTTTCTGTGAACACTCTTGAACTCTTGCTGCCAGTAATTTCTTCCCAGCTGGCCGAATTATCTCGAGGCCCCACGCTGACACTACCGATGCTTTCAAGTGCAGACTTTTCAGGATAAGGTTCTTTGCAGGAAAGGTGGCACTTAGAGATTTCTATTCTAGACGCGAGTCAGACGAACCAGTAAGTCTTGGTAACAATGTTTTGTACATAAGTTCTGTAGAAGGTATTGTCAAGGGTTCGACGATAATTCGTTTAGCCAGGTAACATGACTATGAAGTTGTGGTGAATGACCAAGTGCTTATCATCGTGTTAGTGACGATACAATTTTTCGTAAAACGTTTAACTCCAACAGGACTGCACACAAGATGTAACCAAGACTCGCCAGTTCATTTCACTCACGTTTTGAATAGCCACCTGTAAGTGCCACCTTTTCTTAAACCACACTTGCAAAGCCAGGAGTCTTATCCTGAAAAGTTTTCAATTGAAGACATCAGTAGTGTCAGTGTGGGCCCTCAAGATAATTCAGCAAGCCGAGAAGAAATTGCTAACAGTACAAGTAAAAGTATGCCAACAGAAAATGAAGGGCTTGGAAGCCGATGTATTCTTCGCAAAGTGTCAACCACAGGGTCATTGTTCACGAGTTCCCGGATGCGCAACTCCATGCCAACTTCATGCCGACGCTAAGGAAACACCAGGGCAGGAAGTTGCAAGAAAAGAAATTTAGTGCTCTATGAAAAATGCGGCCACTCAAACCATGGAAGTTATGTTTAACTTGTCTTCTTACAACTACAGTGAACCTAAACATGCTGTCTTGGGCAAGGGAACAAACATCAACACTGGTGCCTTGCCTGACTCTATGAGAGTCATCTGCGCCGTGAATGGTGCCGTCAGTGCACTTCCTTCCGAAGATGAGGCTGACACCTGCACTGTCAGTGTGCTGTACAAATTGCAGAAGCACATCCAACAAGCTTGTCTGCCTAGCAAAGAAGCTGTGTAGGGCTCCAAACCCATAGAACCAACGAACGCAAACCCCAACCTCGTCCTTTCAACTCTCGCTTTATATTGCTGTGCAAGCAGTAAAATTGGATGGTGTTAGTAGTGTTCTGTCCTGTTACATCCTTGCCTTTCCTATGAATATTGTGCTAAATAAGGCTTTTTCTTGGTGAAAGAGTGCTAGTTTAAGGCATAAACCAGATCCATGGCAGTTTGCAATTAAGGAGTGTAAACATTTGCTGAAAATAGGTCCACGAAGAATATTTCAAAAAGAGCACTTTAAAAAACACACACGTGTATCTATCACCAAGGCCAACCCTTGTGTCTTCTATCTTGACATATTTCTCAAAACTCAAGCTCAAAACTGATATCCAGGTGCAAGCTCTCCATATCATATTACCTTGTCAATGATAAAGCAAAGCACGCTGGTGCCTGGATGTTGTGGGACCAATTCAGGTGTGGAGATCAGCTCTGATCAGCAACACAGCACAGTCTGCTTACACTTTCTCTGCAGGCCCAGCCATACCTGCATTAATACAAGTGGGCTTAGTGTCACGTGAGTATGATATAAAAAGTGACACCGTGAACAAATCAATCCTTGTTAGGTATACATATGAAAAAATGTAGATATTCTCCATATAGCAAGCTTCACTTTCAGTAACAAATCCTGCACTATAAGAAAACTATGATGCATGAGCCATCTATGTAAGAAAATTAATTTAAGATCCCTTTTTTTGCCTCCCTCCTCCTCCTTGTGTATAGGTGGCAGTCAGGTTAAGTAAACTAGGCCAGACAGCCACATAGTGTAAGCAAAGGTGGTAACTTGGTGGGCCAATTATGATACCATAGCACGACATCCATTCTGCAGGCACTGCAATGTTAAAGCACCCATAAGCCTAGCAGCATTACCCAATAGGGCTAACCAATAAGTGTCCCCAGCTGCATAACTCGGCATGTCTACCAGGAGGCTTTCATTACACTTTGACAACTATCCTCCTACGGCTTGAGCCCAATTTTTATCAACAGAAGACAAGCTTTAAGCATCTGCTCAAGGGCACTTTAAACAGTACCACAATAGCTTCCTACCTAATCCCACCTTTAAAATAACATTGGTAAGTTCAGTACCATGTGTAGAACCAATCAAATTGTTCTGCAATCAAGTAAGCATCCCCTTTTCATACACGCAAATATCAGCAACACTACTACTGCCATATGGGCATTTTGTAGACAAAAACACCAAGCGCAAGAGCTGAAGCTTGGGCAAGTTGGTAACAGTTCATTTTGATGGTGTTCAGGGCACACACATGCCAAAAGAATAAGCGACAGGCAGACAGTGAAAAAGAACTGTCCTCTTTCACACTCTGTGTGTCCCTTAGTGCCTTGGAATGTGTGAGCTGTGCATGCCACCATCTGCCTGTAACTTATCTCCTTAGAAAGTGTGCACTGTGAATAACATGGAAAGGAACATAAGAGACCAGATAATGCTACAATAGATAAAGAAAATGAAACATGCTCTCTGATGCAACACGTCTTTAAGCAATTTAATTTTCAACCAACATCCTAAGCCTGCTGCGCTTAAAAAACTCACTGACGTTCATCATATGGACGCCCGCACAAACCCGCACCCCACTGGCCGGCAATGAGGCGGCACACGCGGAAGCTCGAGAGCTCACGAACCGAGCCGTTGCGGCAGCCTTGGCCGATGCCACAGGCGTGGGGGAGTGGGAGTGGGGGGAACGTATGACTAGCTATAATGAAATAACGCAGCACTACAAGCTCAGTAGATGCAAATACCCACCACCACATAACAATTTAAGTAAGAAGCAGGCAGTTGCGTGGAGACAACTGCAAACACACACGTATCCAAATCCAGTGATCTTTCGTCTATGTTACCCAGATCTTTATTCGACGAATAAATGTAGGGCGTGCGATGTCAGGGCCACCCTGGGACACATGCTATGGGAATGCTCGAGTTTAGACGACGAAACACACAAAAACCACGAGGAGGCAGTCTCTAACCGCAGTGCGCGCTTGGAGGCGGCTCTGCTCAGCTCTGCATTAGAAGATCAACTCTGGGCCATCCATCGAGCCGAGGAAGCCGCCCGAGCCCAAGGGCTCGCGGCCGAAGCCTAGGCCGGGGCTAAGGCCCGCCCCGACTTAACTTCTCAGGACCCTCAATAAAGTTGTTCAATTCAATTGAATTGAAGTTGCTGTGTAAGACAACAGCTTGCTTTTACAAAAAATAGAGTTAAACTTATTCTATTATTTTTGCAAACTGGTGCTTCAGTACTATGAAAAGGTGGTATTATTGAAAACCAGCTTAATTTTTGTGTAATAAAAAAGCCTACAGTCAGCTACAGAGATCAGGCTTGATATAATCCTGCCAGTCAACACGGTAAATCAATATTTCCATGACTGTTGAGGTAAAAAGAATCGCTGACAAATTCCCGACACACTATACATGTTTTGGAGAAGACAGTTCTTTTCTAATGCAAGCATTTAACAAAGTCCCAGTGAATACAGTATGATATAACTTATTGCAGGACATTTCAAACAGATCCTCTTTATGGCTTCTTAGGGACTTGGGAAATGAGGAGGAAGTCCAGTGACATCTCTGAGCACCTCAAGACAATACTGGTGATTACATGGCAACACAACTGCTGACATGCAAGATAACTTTTGGGCAGTGTCGTCTCATGCCACATCAATCAGACAAAACTTTAAGGGGACACTTAAGGGAAAAATAATTATTTGAGCTGCATTATTGAATTACTCCTCCGCAAACCCAGAAAAACTGCAGTTACCCAAAAGTAGAGGCTTGATAAGCTAGAAAATACACAAGAACGATATACAGGTGGTGAAACCACAATAAAGTTTCCACACCTGCTGGCTGTCTGCTAAGGCCTAGTTAATTTGTTTTTGGCAAAAATTGACTATATTGCATTCTAAAAGAGGCAAGAACTGAACTTAGCAATTTTGGAGCAAGTGTACTGAACCGCAACAGCCAAAATATACGAAAATACTCTGTAATGCATGATGTCCCCGAACGTACGATGTTTCGCCGCAAAATTTGGCAGGAAATGCCACTTTGACCTTCATTTTCTTTTTGCAATAAATAACCGCTCATCACAAAACTACCACAATAAGAAAGAATACATGATGCGTCTAAACTGATTCAGTGTCTCCCTTTAGTATTCCTTTAAAGCCAAATGCGTAAGTTTATTCGGTGAGCTATGTGTCCGGAGTCATTTTGTGAACATTCAAACCACTTATTTTTCGCCTTGCTTAAAGTGCCTTTGTATGCCATGCAACATGAAACTGAAAAACAAGATTCACTGTAAAGAGAGAAATGAATGGGACTCGCCTAGCGTGATGTATCTGCACAGGCTTAAGAGAAAAGTGACTTCATGGTCTAAATAAAAAAAATTAAAATAAAATCACACTTTGGGCGGGTCTCACGCTATATTACTACTCAAAATCTTGACAAGTGCTTATTCAGTCTGTACTTATCCCAAAAGCTTGGTAATGACTTACGCCCCTTTTGCACTAATGGTGTCTGCGCCAAAGGGGCTAAGGCTAAACGTTAGGTAGCCACACACATTTTAAGAGTGAAATTCAAGTGCATTATGACTTTTGTCTGCCACTTTTAATAACGTGTAACGGTCGATATAGCACATTATGATCTAATTATTGTAGGTCAGCATGGCCTGAGCACGGCGTGCCTAAACACTTTTGTTAGGTGAGAAAGTATTGTTTCTGGTACTCTTTCGGGAAGCAGCCTATGCCTTATTCAGAACAAAAACCTTGTTTCCCTGAGAATGTCAGACAATTGCATATTTCAAATTGACCATTTGAAATGCACACAGAGTACAGCATGGTTTTGAGGGTCCCACTAACTATTGAAACACACATCATCCAAGTTCAGCAGTCAATATCATAACTAAGCTTGTAGAAGTGCATATTAGCAAGTTGACAGAATAATGAGAAGGTGAGAGAGATGGTCCCAACTATAAGAGAAGCAATAGCAGAGTTTAAGCTCTCTCCCATGTCACATGCGGAAGGGCAAAGCCCCCCCCCCCATACCCAGCTTTCGGTTACACTCTCACCTGCAACCACTGCACTAGGCTGACTGACATGCGTAACCAGCAGTTTGTGATACCACATTATCGAACCTGCAATTTATGGGACATCAGAGATCAGCTTCAAGCTTGATGCTATGCTGCTCTAGGGATGTATTATGCACTGACTACATTTAAATGTTATGCTTCATGGTTTGTTGCAAGCTTCAGGAATTTACATATTCATTTATAAACATACCTCATAGGCTCCAGCTGGAGTACTGCATAAGGTGGTAGGAAGAACGTTGTGAGCCAAATAAAGAACATACAATAAAACAAGTAAAAAAAGAAATAAATACTCTTTCACACTGTGGTTTCTTATTTAGCAGCTAACTTATAAAAGTGAGCAGAAACGTGTCCATGCTGGTAGTGCTTTAGAAGAATATTAAGAGATTAAATGGAAAATTCAAACACTTTCAAGCCACCGTTCGTGGTTTTTTCTTTCAACGTCCCTTTAGGAATGGGAATCAATGAACAGCCCCCCCCCCCAAAAAAAAGAGAAAAAAAGTGTCATACATAATTTTTGACTACTTAGAGAAATAAATCTAGGGACACAGAATCTGTGCAGGCATGTATGTAAGGAATTAAGTGCAGTAATATTTGCAATAACTTGCAATGCCCTTCTGGTTTCGTCGGGCAACTCATAACAAGACATAAAAGGATATGTGTGCCTCAAAACACAGTTCCTAAAAAAATGTCACTATACAGTCAGTAAGTAGCATATCATGCATATCTACTCAAGCCCCCAATTATACTTAACTCAGAGGAGGCTACTTAGGTATATTGATTAAACTGAAGTTAGGCGATATTTTAAAATATACAGTTCAAGTAGTACTTGAATATTATGTCGAAACTGGAAGTTATGAATATGGCATCTAAAGCAAAAGTGTTGTAGGTTATGCCAAACCTGCCAGCCTGTGAACTTTATATTTTGCAAAAATCCTAGACACAATGCTGTTTTCGAAAGTCAGCATGTATTTTCGTACAAGTTTTCTCTCAGCACCTACATTGTTCAATAGACACATTATTAACCATTAACTTAGAACAGTAGAAACTGACAACATTGTTTTTAGACCAGTGTGCCTTTGTCAGTGCTTTTGCTGTTGCCGATTTAGCCGGCTTTACGAACATATCTCAATAAGCTCGTCTAACACGGGTGTCATACAGTGCACTTTTCATTGCGATCAAGCCCAATCCGGATCAAATTTCTCGCTTGTGATTGGCTCTTGCGCAAGATGTGCGAGGAAGCCAATTGCAGTAGCTAATTTTGATCTGAATCGGGCTTGGTAGCGATCAGAAGTGTATGTGTGACACCGGTATTAAGGAAGTGCCCCTCTGGTATACTTGTTAGGGATTTTGCATTGCTAATAAAGCAGCACAAGTGCTATCACAATTTATTGTTTTACATGCAATTTTGCAATCTCATACCACCCCATTTTTCAAGAGTCTTACAACATATTCCCAATAGAATTTCATTCTCGCAACAATAGTAAAATTGTAGAACGAGTTCAAATTCGTAAATCTCACCAAAAGATTCAGGACCGATGGCACGTACGAATTATACCAACAGAACCTAGAACTCATAAGTGGCAGTCACTGTTTTGTACACACCTTGTGAAAGCAAGCAGATCAGATTCCTTGTCGGGATGCTCAGACTGCATTTTGCCACAGGCTCCCATGTGGTGCAGAGATGCCTCCGTCTCACGAAATCGTGACATCCTAAACAATAAGAAATGTTCAGTTTATTGCAATCACTGCTGAAACTGCAAACTTGTGATTTAACAACACCGCGTTAAATTGTGAAATGACCTCAGCCAGCTACATGGTTGCGCAAATATCTCATTCTGAGATCACGGGCAGTTATTTAACCTGTCATAATGAACGAAGACATACAGAGCACTCAACACAAGAAACACAGGTTGTCTTGACAATCTATAAGCAGAAAAATTTGCATACAAGCTAAAATGTGCTCATGAGTCAGAGCAATCAGGTGCCGTCTCGCGCAGATGTTAGCTGTGAAGACAACACGTCAACGTACTTCTAGAAATATATATACGATTTCTTGCTGAGAAATTACGTACAGAAGCAGTGACATTCGCGGCATCAACTTTTGTGCCCGTTCAGACTAAACGATACTCGGCGCTAATGTATTTCATAACAGAAAGCAAAGAAACAATAGATGAAGCTCTTGGCAACATCCTATACTTGTTTGAGGGTAATTTTCATAAAACGTTTCGCTAAATGTGTACTACGGCATTAATAACGAACATTAGGAAAGCACTTTTATAATTTTTGTCGCTGCACTAATCATCTTGTGCTCCGCCTAACAAAGCACACTACACGAACTATAAAAATGCGCCAAGCGCCGGACTTACCTTTCGAGACATACTCAGCAAACGCTCCTTCGTGTCAGGTCCGGCCGCATCGACTGCACGAACTGTCCTTCCGACATAAACACTGTTAAAGTGCGGATGAACGTAATAGTACAATTTCCAACACATTCTTCCGTGCACTGTGAACCGCTGCGAGATCAGCGAGAGTACCAGAGGCTGCTAATGAGCCGGGAACAAAGAGCGCGAATGCACAGAACTACGATGACCAACAACGACGCACCGCACGAAAGATACAGCTAGCTAGCAGCGTTACACAGGCCCAGGGGCTTAGCGATCGCTAATGCGCACAAAAAAGAGCACATTTTCTCTCGGCAAAGCGTAAATATGATTAAACTACCACATCGACCGGCCGCAAGGAAAATATTCATGCAGCGCTCACATGCAGCTCAACGTTTCTAGACTGGTAACATTTTGACAGCCGAACACAGGAAAATGATGTCATTTCGTCATGATAGAGGCACCGGAAGCTTTGCAAGAGCCGGATAAACGTCATGGCGGCCATATTGTTTACATCGTCGTCTACCGTTTTGTCGTCTCCGGCAACGTTGGTCTCTGGCTCCTCGGCACGGTGCTCCACGGTAACCGTGATCGCATGGATGGTGGCGGCTGGTATTCACATGTTATGCGAGTGATGCGGCGTGTTTCAACAACGCCTCTTTCAACATCGAGGACAGCAACCTGCGGAGCAGCCGTATCAACCGGTCAGGGCCGTTAAATCGCAGCATATCGTGGTTTGGTTTGTGAATGTTTGTGAATTCAACAAGGTGTTCGTGTTTTAATGCGGCGTTATCGATGACGCATTTGGTGTCGAGTGGCGTCGTCGACGCACTTTGTTCTGGCTTGTGTGCCATTTTGCGGATGTGTATAGTTCATGAAGAGTGCCGTCTGTGCATCGGACGCTGCTGCCACGCCGGATCGATTTGCGTTCTAGCCAACGCGCGAGAACGTCCGCACTGTCTGTCGCGAGTGCTTTCGGACACTGCTTGTGTGTGTGTGTGTGTGTGTGTGTGTGTGTGTGTGTGTGTGTGTGTGTGTGTGTGTGTGTGTGTGTGTGTGTGTGTGTGTGTGTGTGTGTGTGTGTGTGTGTGTGTGTGTGTGTGTGTGTGTGTGTGTGTGTGTGTGTGTGTGTGTGTGTGTGTGTGTGTGTGTGTGTGTGTGTGTGTGTGTGTGTGTGTGTGTGTGTGTGTGTGTGTGTGTGTGTGTGTGTGTGTGTGTGTGTGTGTGTGTGTGTGTGTGTGTGTGTGTGTGTGTGTGTGTGTGTGTGTGTGTGTGTGTGTGTGTGTGTGTGTGTGTGTGTGTGTGTGTGTGTGTGTGTGTGTGTGTGTGTGTGTGGTGGTGTGTGTGTGTGTGTGTGTGTGTGTGTGTGTGTGTGTGTGTGTGTGTGGTGTGTGTGTGTGTGTGTGTGTGTGTGTGTGTGTGTGTGTGTGTGTGTGTGTGTGTGTGTGTGTGTGTGTGTGTGTGTGTGTGTGTGTGTGTGTGTGTGTGTGTGTGTGTGTGTGTGTGTGTGTGTGTGTGTGTGTGTGTGTGTGTGTGTGTGTGTGTGTGTGTGTGTGTGTGTGTGTGTGTGTGTGTGTGTGTGTGTGTGTGTGTGTGTGTGTGTGTGTGTGTGTGTGTGTGTGTGTGTGTGTGTGTGTGTGTGTGTGTGTGTGTGTGTGTGTGTGTGTGTGTGTGTGTGTGACGCGCGCACGCACGCACGCGTGCGTGCGCGCGCGTCTGATATGCGTCGTTATTGTGTCAGCGATTTCCAAAAGTGTTTTTTCATTTGTTTCCGGCGTGCTCGAACGCCAGGATATGCTGCATGTTCGTCATTTAACGACCCTGCTTGAATGTAGGGACATTGACATTTTGGTCGTTTGGAGGTCAGCTTTTAACGCATCGCAAAGCGTTGCCTTGCTCTTAACCATCCCTGCACGAACTACTTAGTTATTTCTCCGTTAATTTCAAATTCAGTTTTGTGTAGTATATGCACAGATAATGCTCCGTTGCCACGCTAAATTCGTATTTGCCGCTGTTGAGCGGCAAATACGAGTTTTTTTTACTACGTCAAGCTCTCTCAGCATACAGTGTACAAGTTGAGAAAGACTTAGTGCAAATATATTTCAAGCAGCAATTGGGCAAAATGCGCTGATCGTATGACAGCATTAGTGATTGATGGTTATGTAATTTCGTTATTTTTTTCTGTCAAAGTGCGATAGATTTTGGCTGCTATTTTGGCTATTTATTCACCAATTTACACTGAGTTTGTGGTTCTTTTTATTTTTTACATGTGGGCATGCATGGCCCGTTTATGCCTGCCTGCTACAGTTTGGCATAAACAGGCATTAACAACCTCTTAAAATATCGGCAATAAAAAGTGACTAGCAGATTTGATAGTCTTGTGGGGGCTTTGACATAATTACTAACGCGAACAAGACTAACGGAAAAAAGGTGGGATGGGACAGAGTGCTCTGTCCTGTCCCGCCTTTTTTCCCATTAGTCTTGTTCGCGTTAGTCACAGCAACTTCATCAACACCAACTAACCCAACTTTCTTCGTGAATTACTCGTTTTGTGGGGGGGGGGCACACTTAGCTGTTTGGAAAATGTGGAGCTTGAAATATCTTCATTGCTACCTCTGACTGACAGCTCCGACGCAAGCAATATGATTAGGGTGTGACAAAGCGCGTGCATCTTCTGTTACTGATCAAACTGCATGCAATAAAATCATTTGCCAACTTGTCCTTGTTGGATGGGTTTTCAATGAGCTATAATCGCATTGCCAGCTTCTTTTATTCTGCATAAAAACAAACCTATAGCATTTTTTCCGAAACTGTGAAGGTGCTCAACCCTATATTGCATTAAAAGCTTCGGGTGATCCACTCTGAGCAAGGGACGTACTCTCGGACAACAGCTTTTGG
This sequence comes from Dermacentor silvarum, assembly GCF_013339745.2. Classification (NCBI taxonomy): domain Eukaryota; kingdom Metazoa; phylum Arthropoda; class Arachnida; order Ixodida; family Ixodidae; genus Dermacentor; species Dermacentor silvarum. The sequence continues at coordinate 166,810,894 of NC_051160.1, forward strand.
CTATATCACTGTCAGTGCGCGCTTATTGGCTGGTTGAGCAATGCGTCACACGAAGGCAATAGTATTGCGGTAAGTGATTATCCGAGAATATGTCCCCAAGTGAAAATCATTGCATCATTTGGACTGACATGAACTTTGATAGGGATGTGTGTGTCCATTATATGAAATTGCAGAAATTAAACACTGGAGCTCTTGTTCACTCTGCAGTTTATGCTGCTATATGTGGCACAATGGTTCGACGTCGTCATACAGCACATTGATTATGTCCTTGCATGTGCTACAAACGATTCATCATAAAATCTTGCTGTCATTCACGAGCTTTTGTATACACTACGACTTAGGTGCATGCACTTTGTATGCAATTCGTAATCATCGGCAAAGATATCGTTGCTCATATGACTACAGTGCGTACACATCGCACGCTATCTCGCACACCTCGTACATACTCTCATTAGGTTGGCGCAGCACATCGCACACATCTCGCACATGCGTACATCTCGCACATGCATTCGCGTAGCACCTCGCATAGATCTCGTACACTTCGTGAAGTCTACGCAGCTCATGCATACAGATCTCGCACATTTTCTACGATATCTCGTTGAATGTGCGTAGCTAATCGCACACTTCTCGTCAAATCTGTGCGATATGCATACATCTCGCACATTTCTCCCACAATTCGCGTACAAATTTTTCAATAGGGAAGATATGATCTGTGTGTATCCACTGTGCAGTGTGGATGTGTTCGTTATTTTTATGCAACTGGTATCATGAGGCTTGTGCCTATTCATGATGGCTACTGCTGTGGCATGTGGCGTGCAAGCAGTCGCAACGTCTTGTGCATTTGGTGCGAAATAAGGGAATACTTTTATGCGTAACTTTGTCTACTATAGGTAAACCATTGCAACAATTAGCATTTTCGTCATGTGAGTGCTACTGCATTTTATTAATATAACTTATAGCAGTTCTTATCTGTGGAGAAGCACAATAAACGTAATTTAACATGGTGGTCCTAAGAAAATATGAATTACTGCATAACCACTATACAGCTCCATACATGACTGTATGATAAAGATAAATGTTCAGTTGAAAATGAAAATATTTTATAATTGCATGAACGTACACATGCGAAATGCTACAGCAGCCTGGCAGCACATTAATGTCAATATTGGTGACATCCGGCAATGTTCTGGGAAGGTGCTGTTTTGCAACGTTGCTACATTGTTAGCATTTACGCGTTAAATTGATGTTTGCAAGCAACGTTGACACAACTTGAGTGTTGGGATGTTGCTGTGACATTTATTTGTGACATCACTTGAACGTACTGCTGGCAACGTACATTCAACGTTGAGGTTGGCTGTTTAACGTTGCCTGACATTTGTTACAATCAGGCAACGTTTAGACAACGTTCCGTGTTACTTGGGCTAGTAGTAGCACGTTCAAGAGTGTGTAGCATACAATTTATGTTATAGTGACTCAGTCGAGGGCTTCTTGATGAGCATGGAGTCTGCATTCTCGGAAATTTCTTAGATGCAGTATACTACTACCGAGTTTCCTACATACTTTCATGTAGCATTTACTGCGGCATATTGACACGTCAATTCAGTACATTTCCGTGTGTTGTGCAGTTGTAGTTTGCTTGCGCTTTATTTTGCGCTCCGTGAAGGATTCGGGCGAGAGAGACAAAGACGACGAAGAAGACGTTCTGCTCGATCGGAGCTGTTCTGCTGTGTGACCGGTTGTTGCTTGTGTTGTTATTACCGTGACAAATTGGTGGAGGTGCTGGGCATCATCCTATGCCCTAATTTGACCTCCCGACGCTTCAAGTCCCAACCACCATTCCCGAGATTCCGGAGGAAAATCAGGCACTTCGCCACAGCCGCCGCTTGCAGGGACTACCTCCTGAATACGGCCCATTGAGCCCAATAAGAATGTCAACCACAGGGGCAAGTACGAGTCAGACGCAAGAGAGCGACACAGCCCAATCCACTTCTACCCCGAGTGTCGTCTATCCAGCGCACGTTCCGAAGTCATTTCATGGTGACGTGTTCGAGGACGTGGAGGATTGGCTTGAGCACTTCGATCGTGTCGCCGCAGTCAATGAATGGGACGACTCTAAGAAACTGCGCTACGTTTACTTTACCCTTGAAGACTACGCTCGCACATGGTTCGAGAATCATGAGGGCTCCATCACTAGCTGGCAAGATTTCCGACGACAGCTTCGCGAGACGTACAGCAGCCCCGAAAGGAAAGAAAAGGCCGAACAGGCTCTGCAGAGTCGGTTTCAGAAGCCAAATGAAAGCGTGGCCATGTTTGTCGAGGACATGTCCCGCTTGTTCCGACGTGCTGATCCAGGTATGGCCGAGACAAAGAAAGTTCGCCTCTTAATGCGAGGGGTGAAAGAACAACTCTTCGCTGGGCTCATGCGCAACCCTCCAGCTACCGTCGCCGAGTTCATGACTGAAGCGACGACAATGGAGCGAGCGCTGCAGCAACGATCCCAACAGTACGATGGCCAAAGCACCGTCGCCGCCGTGTCATGTTTCACCTGCGGACATGATTTAGCAGCACTCCGAGAGCTTGTGCGAAGCGTTGTGCGCGAAGAGCTTGAGGAAGTTCGCAAAACTGCTTGTCAGCCGACTGTTACTGCGCTTGGTGACATCATTCGTGACGAAATCAGGACCGTGACCCAACCATTGGCACCAACGCGAGCGGAAGCTCCAGTCCTGATATATGCCGAAGCCTTACGGGGCCCTCAACCATCTACGGTACGACGTTTGCCTTCCCCTGTTTCAGCTCTGCCGCCACGTCAATTTCCCGCTACAAATGTAAACTCGTATGAGTACGTAGGCCCGCGAGGTATCACACGGAAATCAAACGTGTGGCGCACCTCGGATAATCGGCCACTTTGCTACCACTGCGGCGAAGCGGACCATCTGTATCGTCAGTGCCCTTATCGGAGGATGGGCCTTCAGGGATTTCACCCTAACGCGCGTCGACCAAGTAATGGTGAGCGCCCACGCGAGATTGAGCAGTTCCTGGCCTCTCAACAGCCATGTTCTCCCGCACAAAGACGCCAATCACGTTCACCATCTCCTCGGCGCATCATCTCGCCTAGCCGTTACTCTACGTTTTCTGATGTTCGCAACAGGTTCCCAAGTCCACGCCCACGCCAGGAAAACTGAGGACAGCGACCTCCGGGGGTGGGGCCGCTGCTGATCGTCCTGACAAACACCCTCCGACACAAAAAGTTCACGACGACGATTTATCCGCCACGCCATGTTCTGATAACGACGCAGTACTTTCCGCCGATATTACAGTAACCGTCGACAATTACCAGGTCACCGCCCTCGTTGATACCGGCGCCGACTACTCCGTTATGAGTGGTGAATTGGTGGCTACTCTCCGAAAGGTGACCACACCATGGAATGGTGCCCAACTCCGTACTGCGGGTGGTCATCTCGTGACGCCGGTTGGAAGGTGCACTGCCCGAGTGCATATCTGCGGCTCTGCCTTCATTGGATCCTTCGTCATTCTGCGGGAATGCTCCAGGCAGCTCATCTTAGGAATGGACTTTCTTAGAGAATATGGGGCCATTATAAATCTTCGAGAGCTGTTGGTAACATTTTCTCGTAACGCAATCTCACACGAATGCAAATTGCACAAGATAGCTTTGCGTGTCTCTGATGATTCCGTGACCATACCACCTCGTTCCAGTGTACTGGTTACCGTAGTGAGCGACAAGGAGCGAAATGCCCTTGGAGTTGTTGAAAC
>NC_051160.1:166814764-166841908 GCF_013339745.2 Dermacentor silvarum
AAGCGGCCAGCGCGTGGTGGTTCGGGCGTTAAAAAAATCTACCGCGTTTGCCATGTGCGCATATCACGGTGAGCGGCCGAGTAAAATTTCCCATCCATCAAATTCTCTAAATTTTTTATGACTAGGCTTCAAGATTGTCACGTGACGCTCCCTCTTGTTTTTTCCTTCCTCCATGGAGGCACCCTATCCGCCGGCTGCATCGGCTATTCTGCTGGATGGATGATGGATGGATGGATGGATGGATGGATGGTGGAGATTGGATGGATGAGGCTGAAACTTTAAACCGGGCGGTGGCATACGCCACCTAGCCATGACTATTAACATATTTGTACTTTGTCGTGGGTGAAACTTCACCCTGCTTTGATTTTATCCACCAATCAGATAACCTCTGTTTGGTATTTCTACCCGCTTCAAGTCTATTTTGCCTTCACTGTCGCCTAAATCCCAAATCAGCCCTGTTGCTTTGCACTGTAAGGTTAAGCCCTTTACAGAAAAGTATGAGGTGTTCAGCCGTTTCCTCTTCTCCACACGCACAGCACGTGTCTATACCTTGGTACTTGACTCGGTACATCTTAGTCCGCAATTACTACCGCCCTGGCTTCAAACAACAAAGAGCTCCCCTCGAGCGCGGGCGCCGCCCCTCGGACGCCCGGCGAACCGTCGGCTCCCTCCTTCGCACCATCCCCCAGGGAGGGCGCGCCGATCCCTGGGGCCATTATATGCTTAAAATCGGATATATTGGCGGGTTTGGAAGTTAACCAAAGATCAGTAGGCCGGTTGGCTTTGGGAGCACACGGTAATACGACAAATGAGGCAGTGCATGGAGACATGGGTTGGGCCTCTTTTGAAGTCAGAGAAGCACAAAGCAAAATTAGTTTTGAAGAAAGGCTCAGAACATGGATGAAAATAAATGGGCGGCTAAAGTGCATAAATGGGCGGCTAAAGGCAAGGGAACAAGAATTCAGGATCGCCCGTCAGCCTCTAGAATCTGTCAAGGAATATGTTTATCTAGGTCAATTACTCACAGGGGACCCTGATCATGAGAAAGAAATTTACAGAAGAATAAAATTGGGTTGGAGTGCATACGGCAGGCATTGCCAAATCCTGACTGGGAGCTTACCACTGTCGTTGAAAAGAAAAGTGTACAATCATTGCATTCTACCGGTGCTAACATACGGGGCAGAAACTTGGAGGTTAACAAAGAAGCTCGAGAACAAGTTAAGGACCGCACAAAGAGCAATGGAACGAAAAATCTTAGGAGTAACGTTAAGAGACAGGAACAGAGCGGTGTGGATCAGAGAACAAACGGGGGTAGACGATATTCTAGTTGACATTAAGCGGAAGAAATGGAGCTGGGCAGGCCATGTAATACGTAGGATGGATAACCGGTGGACCATTAGGGTTACAGAATGGATACCAAGAGAAGGGAAGCGCAGTCGAGGACGGCAGAAAGTCAGGTGGGATGATGAGGTTAGGAAATTCGCAGGCGCAAGTTGGAATACGCTAGCGCAAGACAGGGGTAATTGGAGATCGCAGGGAGAGGCCTTCGTCCTGCAGTGGACATAAATATAGGCTGATGATGATGATGATGATGATGAAAGTGCACAAGTATCTCTACATGAAAAGCGTGGACACAGAATGGAGGAAGAGGTCAAGGAAGTTGGCAACCAAGTACAGGATAATCGAAACTGTAAATAGACAACCAGGGGTCATCAGAAAGAAAGTGAGAGAAATAGAGACCGTGAATTGGATGCAAAGAATGGAAACGAAAAGGACAATGGAGATTTACAAGAATGAGAAGAAAGAAATTAGAAGGGAAAATCTGTACGATAACACAAACGGCAGTGCCTTGCTATTTGAGGCTCGAGCCGGTTGCCTAAGGACGAAAACATATCGGAACAAATATTCGGAACTAGATGAGACATGTGTATGCTGCAGTAAAGATCCAGAGACCACTCAGCACATCCTAATGGAATGCGACGGGATCCACCCAGCGAGAACCGTAGGTAACGTGCAACTCCCAGAAGCGCTTGGGTTTAAAGTGGAAGGAAACATAAACAGATCAGCCGTAGAGATCAGCAAGAGTCGATTAGAGTACTGGTGGAAAAAAAGCAGGGAAAAGATGGATACGACCTGATCTCTTAAAATCATAGGCAGCGGTACAAGCTAAATTTTTGAAAAAGAAAGATAATGAGAGGTATACACAAATGCTAGATAAAGAACATGAGTAGTATACCTGATTAAATCAAGCAGGCTAGGTGACTATTTGTCGCCACCCCGTTTCAAAGGGGATGCCAATAAATCATCGTCATCATCATCGGTGGGGTGCCTAGGGTGCCTCGATGCCCAGCGCCGCCGTCCAGGGTGGTGACAACCCCGCTGGCGCCGCCATATTGAGTCACACGAGCTCAGACTCAGCTACGCTCGCGTTCATAAACAGTGTTACTCGCGGCGCACTTCCAAGTGCTTTGCCTTGATGAGGATTTTTTTATCGGTATCGCATCTGCACATCTTTATAACCAATAGCCGTTAACTCGTCGAAGGTCCAAGACGTATATGTATGGCGCCGGGAACATGCCCCAAGTTGCTTAATTCAATTTACATTTAAGATGCCGTGTGTATGTCTGAAATACGAACAATTTTTTTGCGCCTCGATACTTGGTATATAAGGTTTGCGACCCCCTGTGTGTGGAAGTTTTTCTTTTTCGCTGTTGTATTTTGGTTTACACGTCACGCCTCCTTTACCGTAGCCAGCCACTCGTGCACGGCGGTTAGTTTCCCTTGCGTTGCGCGTGCTCTTCGCGTTCGTTGCAATTATTTGACGATATCTACGCGGAATTTTCCTTTTTTTTTGCCCACAAAACTGTGTGCTGACAGTATTAAGCTGGTGTAAAAATAACTGCGATGTGAAAATAAGGTTTAGTTAGTGCTGTAGAGAAACATGTAACGTAACTTGTCTGTGTCAATCTTGCGTAGTACACACAAAAAACCAAACGATGCACAAAATACATTTACTGATATTGTCTAGTACAATCAATCATGAAAGAGATACGTACATGAAAAATTATATGTACTGTGTGGCGCCTGAAGGTTATCTTGAAAGACGAGATAAAAAAAATTCGCAAGGTAGGCTCGACACATAATTCGGCATAGTGAGTTTTTTTTAATTTATTCATTACATGGGGGGGGGTTCAAGTGAGTACATCAACCTTATTACACACAATATAAATCGAAAACAAGAATGCAAACAAGAAAACGCAACCGCGGGTAATATTAATCAAGATATCCAGCCAGAACACATCAGCTACCATCGAATACGTCGCATCAGCCAAACACATCGATGGCGAGTACAGAACATTTTATAAATAACCATTAAAACACTGATAACTATATTGAAAAAATAAACAACACTGCATACATATCGCGTACAAAAACCGTAAATGAAACTAAGACAGTCAAATACAGATTAGCAATGTTTTTCACTTCGAAAATATAGTCCATGATGATGTAGGGCTGTTGACTTTAACAGACGGCGCCCATCCTGTCGATTTCCCTCGTACTGGTCCTCTTCAAAGTGTTTCTAAGTACAAGTAAAACAACAAAAGTGATTATTCATATGAAAAGTTGCCTTGTAAATACAGAGAACCCATTACAGTGCATAAAAATAAATTTTCGCAGAAGTAATGCTGTATTACCTCGCTTCACACGTTTCGAAGAAATGCACAGGCTACAACAGACACCGTGCCAGAAAGCACCGAAACATTTTGGTCCCATGATGCCCCTTAACTCTACTACACCTGGGCATACCGTGCACAGGCATTTAAAGACCGTCACAGTACCCACTACGATCGGGAATGAGCACGAATGACCATCGGCTTACGAGCACCACGCTACAAATATATTCGTCTAAAAAATCAGCTATATAACGTAACAACCTGAGATCCGCAAGATATCTACTGAGAACAGAGAAAATCACAATGCTTCGCTTGCCACGTACACAACAGCCGCTCTCCCCAGAAGAAGCACTGCGTTCTTTAGTCCCAAATAACCACTAGCGAAAAAAGAAACTGAGGGGAAAAAAAAGAAACAAGTGACACACGATGTGTGCTTCCCGTGAAAAAGTAAAATAGTTGGTTTACATGACGATTTGTAGCTAATGTAAGGCTATTTCGCGGCGAAGCATTTTCGTCAGTTCTTAAAATAAGGGTACTACTCGCATAGACTGCGCCTATCAAAACGGCAAAAGCCTATGCTACGCGCGCTCGCAAAGCATAGGCTACTCAGCATCGGTGCAGTGCTTAGTTCGTGAGCGAGGATCAGAGAATACTTTCTTATTTATGAAAAACACGATGCGATAGTCTAAACTTTCTTGTCACTTACCTCGCAACTGTAGGAGCTATCCGTTGCCTTCCAGTGATACCGCTTTACTTGGGCTTCCCATCTCTTCCTTCGCTCTGGGTCCCGGGGGAAGAGTAAACAACGAAGCCATTTACGCGTCGATCCGGTGCACTTGGGAACACAACAGCCCGTCATGTCGACTCGATGCACTTGACAAGCTTGTCATTCATGCGGCTGAACACTGTCCAGCAAGTAGAAGCGTCAGCGAAGCATCCGCGCGCACTGTGTCTCGAACTAAGCACCGGCACCAAGCACTCGCAACCGCTCGCTGTGACTCAAGATGGCGTCGCAGCGTGAAAGCGGCGGCGCGGGGGCGGTCAAAGGATGGCACCACCCTGAACGGCGGCGCTGGCATCGAGGCACCTTGGTGCCGGTGCTTAGTTCGAGACACAGTGCGCGCGGATGCTTCGCTGACGCTTCTACTTGCTGGACAGTGTTCAGCCGCATGAATGACAAGCTTGTCAAGTGCATCGAGTCGACATGACGGGCTGTTGTGTTCCCAAGTGCACCGGATCGACGCGTAAAGGGCTTCGTTGTTTACGCTTCCCCCGGGACCCAGAGCGAAGGAAGAAATGGGAAGCCCAAGTAAAGCGGTATCACTGGATGGCAACGGATAGCTCCTACATTTGCGAGGTAAGTGTCAGGAAAGTTTAGACTATCGCACTGTGTTTTTCATTTAAATAAGAAAGTATTCTCTGATCTTCGCTCACGTACCTACGTTCGCTTACGAACTAAGCACTGCACCGATGCTGTCCGAGTAGCCTATGGTTTGCGAGCGCGCGTCGCATAGGATTTTGCCGTTTTGATCGGCGCAGTCTATGCGAGTAGTACCCTTATTTTAAGGACTGACGAAAATGCTTCGCCTCGAAATAGTCTTACATTAGCTACAAATCGTCATGTAAACCACCTATTTTACTTTTTCACGGGAAGCACACATCGTGTCTCTTGTATCTTTCTTTTCCCTCAGTTTTTTTTTTTCGCTACTGGTTATTTGGCACTAAAGAACGCAGTGCTTCTTCTGGGGAGAGCGGCTGTTGTATACGTGGCAAGCCAAGCATTGTGATTTTCTCTGATTTCTCAGCAGATATCTTGCGGATCTCAGGTTGTTACGTTATATAGCTGATTTTTTAGACGAATATATTTGTAGCGTGGTGCTCGTAAGCCGATGGTGATTCGTGCTCATTCCCGATCGTAATGGGTACTGTGATGGTCTTTAAATGCCTGTGCACGGTATGCCCAGGTGTAGTAGAGTTAAGGGGCATCATGGGACCAAAATGTTTCTGCGCTTTCTGGCATGGTGTCTGTTGTAGCCTGTGCATTTCTTCGAAACGTGTGAAGCGAGGTAATACAGCATTACTTCTGCGAAAATTTATTTTTTAAGCACTGTAATGGGTTCCCTGTATTTACAAGGCAACTTTTCATATCAATAATCACGTTTGTTGTTTTACTTGTACTTAGAAACACATTGAAGAGGACCAGTACGAGGGAAATCGACAGGATGGGCACCGTCTGTTAAAGTCAACAGCCCTACATCATCATGGACTATATTTTCGAAGTGAAAAACATTGCTAATCTGTATTTGACTGTCTTAGTTTCAGTTACGGTTTTTGTACGTGATATGTATGCAGTGTTGTTTATTTTTTCAATGTAGTTATCAGTGTTCTAATGGTTATTTATGAAATGTTCTGTACTCGCCATCGATGTGTTTGGCTGATGCGACGTATTCGATGGTAGCTGATGTATGTATTCTGGCTGGATATCTTGATTAATATTACCCGCGGTTGCGTTTTCTTGTTTGCATTCTTGTTTTCGATTTATATTGTGTGTAATAAGGTTGATGTACTCACTTGAACCCCCCCCCCCATGTAATAAATAAATAAAAAAACTCTCTCTATTCCGAATTGTGTGTCGAGCCTACCTTGCGAATTAATTTTTTTATCTCGTCTTTCAACATAACCTTCAGGCGCCACACAGTACATATAGTTTTTCATGTACATATCTCTTTCATGATTGACTGTACTAGACAGTACTAAGTAAATGTATTTTGTGCATCGTTTGGTTTCTTGTGTGTACTACGCAAAATTGACACAGACAAGTTACGTTACATTTTTCTCTACAGCACTAAGTAAACATTATTTTCACATCGCAGTTATTTTACACTAGCGTAATCCTGTCAGCACACAGTGTTGTGGGCAAAAAAAAGCAAAATTGCGCGTAGATATCGTCGAATAATTGCAAAGAACGCGAAGAGCACGCGCAACGCAAGGGAATCTAACCGCCGTGCGCGAGTGGCTGGCTACGGTAAAGGAGGCGTGACGTGTAAACCAAAATACAACAGCGAAAAAGAAAAACTTCCTCACACAGGGGGTCGCAAACCTTATATACCAAGCATCGAAGCGCAAAAAATAGTGCGTATTTCAAACATACACACGGCATATTAAATGTGATTGAATTAGGCAACTTGAGGCATGTTCCCGGCGCCATACATTTACGTCTTCGACCTTCGACAAGTTAATGGCTATTGGTTATAAAGATGTCCAGATGCGATACCGATAAAAAAATCCTCATCAAGGCAAATCACTTGGAAGTGCGCCGCGAGTAACACTAGTTATGAACGCAAGCGTAGCTGAGTCTGAGCTCGTGTGACTCAATATGGCGGCGCCAGCGGGGTTGTCTCCACCCTGAACGGCGGCGCTGGCATCGAGGCACCCTACACGCCGGCTGCGTTGTCTGCTTCGGCAGCCGCGACCGATTCGGCGCCGATGGCGCTTACGCACGACCGCCACGCCCATCCTGCCGCGTAGTTTCTGAAGGGCACTCGCCGCCACACACCACCGCAGCAGAACGAGCGGAAAAAGAAGCCGAGCGGGAAGAAAACCGCCGGCTCTCCCGAGACTTCTTCCGCTCGGGCTGCTGCCCCCCCCCCCCCCCACGCCTCGGACCAGTGACCACGGTCGCCCACACCGAGACAGCACAGCACGTGACCCCCAGAGCCCCCCTCGGACGGCTTCGAACTGGTCCGTTGGAGGGCGGAACGCCGGTGCACGAGGGCCTTGGAAAGTGCCACCCTGCCGGTAAACCCCCAGGTCGTCGGCACGGTGCTCTTCCGCCCCTCGGTGCCCGGTGGAGCCTTTCGTGGTGCGCCGCGCCTCGAGCTCGCAGCGACACTTTCGCCGCGTCCCGGTGTTGCGGTAGTGAGGGTGAACCACAAGCGCAACATCGTGGCCGCCGACACCACCACCCTGGCGTGCCTGGAGGAGCTGATGGCCGTCACCGAGCTCCACGGCATCGCGGTGACTGCCCGGCGGCCTGCTGAGCGCGGAAGAAGCACCGGCTTCTTGCATGGTGTGGATGGGGTGCCCACAGACGAGGACCTCCTAAGGGCCATCCAATCCAGCGTTCCGGTGGTGTCTGCAGCCAGGCGGGGCAACACCGTGACGCTCTGCTTCACGGGGCCGATCCCCCCTGAACACGTGAGCCTCTTCAAGCTCTCGTTCAGGGTGAGGCCGGCCAGGCCCCGCCCGCTGCAGTGCGGCTGTTTCGGACACGTGCTGGAGTACTGCAGGTGGCCGACAGGCTGCATCAGCTGGGGCAAGAGCCACACTCCAGGCTCCCCGTGCCAGACAGTCCGCTGCGTTAACTGCGGCGGGCCTCGCTGCAGACACCCCCGCCTGCCCCATGTGGCAGCAGGAACGCCGGGTCGCCATCATCATGGCCTCCTCCACCACACCTCTCTCCAGGCGCACTCATTTGCGAGCGTGGTAAAGGGTGCCCCCACCGGTGGTTACCTCCAGCAGTGGGTGCTTCCCACCGGCAGTGGGTGCCCCCACCGGTGGTTACCTCCAGCCGTGGGTGCTTCCCACCGGCAGTGGGTGCCCCCACCGGTGGTTACCTCCAGCCGTGGGGCCCACTCCTGCAGGAGTTCCGCCGCCTGGGCCTCCCTTCTAGCAAAGAGGAAGATCTCTTCCCCAGCCAACACCACCTTCCAGCACTTCGAGGCGGCCTCTCCAGCTGGTTGATGGCGATCTTGGAGACCTTAACGGGGCCGTCGTTCTTCACGGTGCTTAGGGAGGGCGGTTGATGAAGTTATCCAGGAGACGGTCGTGTACGGTCCAGGTGATTGTGGCGTAGTACTTGTACAGGCGCGAGAGCTGTGGGCCCCTGGGTGGGAGTTACCGGTGTGCGGGAATGCGCGCGTCGTGGGCAGCGCATCGATGCATCACTCGAGGTTGAGGCGCTGGCCGGGTTATAAGCACCTTTGCGGGCTGCAGGGTTGTTCGAAACTAATCCCCCGAGGGGGACGGCGGGGTTAGCGGAGCTTCTCCCAAGCGAGCACCCCTGAAGAAAGCCGGGCGTCTGGCCGGGGGTCGCTTGTGCTCGATTTGTATTCCGGTGGGTAACCGGTGGCCGCCTGGATTCGAACCCGCGAACTCCCGCAGCCGAGGCGGACACTCAACGACGAGCTGCGGTGACTTACGGCGCTGCAGCTTGCCAATATCGAACAGGGTGCCGGATCGTTGGTAGGACAAGTGAGGGTTAGCTGCTGCACGGGTGCCCGATGGAACAGTCCCTCGATCAGAGCCCGCTGACGGTCCGCATCGTAAGGGGCCGCGGGCCGCAGGCTGTTGGCGTTCCCGAGCCGAAACTGGTCATCGTAGAAGTCGCCCGAACCATTAGGGCCAGGGTCAGGCCAGTCAGCACTATTCGCAGGGCCATGGTCCGAGGAGTGAGTAGCTGACGTGTCACCGCTCCGCGTGGCCGGCGTGCTCGTACCGTGACCGGCGTGCTCGTACCGTGGCCGGTGAGCGCCGTGGCTTGGTGAGCGCCGTGGCCGCTGTGCGTCGTGGCCGATCACGTCCGGGTCACCATTGTAGGTCTCAACGTGACGGCGGCGAACTAGCCGTGCCGTCGTTCCTACTAAGAAGGCGGCGAGCCGAGCGGAGGATGCGACGACCAGCGTCTCAAGCTCCTGGACAACACTGCGCGTGCCGAGCTTGCGCTTCGAGCACGCGCTGCATTTCTTTTTATTGTTTACTTCCTTGACAGTCGGCGCGAAGGCACCAGTTGGGAGCGCCGATCAAAGCGCCCCGCGTTGCAGCGTCGGTGGGCGCTACAATCTCTTCCCCAGCCAACACCACCTTCCAGCACTTCGAGGCGTTGTGGAGTACCTTGACTCGTCAGGGCTCTCCGCGAGCATCTAAGTCAAGTTTTCTGCAAGACGGAAGGCCTCGCGGCCTCCCAACCCATTCCCGGCCTGAAAGGCCCGGAACAACACCCCTGCGGTTTAAAGCTGCACACCAAGGCCTTCCATCTCGGCCTGATACGTGCCGCCACAGCCTGCCGGTTTGCCACGCCCAGCCATGGTGACTTCACCCTATCCCCTTTTCTCTCCCACTTACCCCTCCCTGTTGGCGCTGAGCCGTGCTCCCTCAAGGGCTGTAGAAGATAGCGTCAACATTTCCCTTTCCTTACGAACCACTTACTACGAAGCCGGGACGCGGCGAACGGAGCCTTCTGGGCCCTCGGCCGGTAACGGAGCACAGAGCGACCACACGGCGGGACCAAGAGGGGAGAAGCGGCCACGCATCGTCCCTTTCGTGGCCCCTCTTGAACCCCGAGCCGCTGACGACGACCTCCCCGGCCGGGAGTACACTGTACTGTACAGACCGGTGGCTCGGAGGTCGCATTTCCTGGCGGCATCGGGCGACGCCATCGCGTCGTTCCTTTCCGGAGTGCCTGGCGCGCATCGGGTCCTCCCCAACCTCCGGAGGAACGTCGTGGCAGTGGACACGCTCCCGGGCGAGGACCTCACGGCTCTGCTTGGCGGTCCGCGTCATCTATGATGTGCGCGCGAGGGCAAAGGCCTTCATCTTGAACACGTGCACAGGCACACTCTTTGACGTGGACCCCACCTTCGATGGAGCTACCATCTACGAGGGCTTCGAGTCGTCCGTTACGGTGCTGGCGGTCACAAGGAACGGCGACGTCGTGACGCTGCGATTCGCCGGCGGCGCGCCGTGGCCACGCGACTGTGACGTGCTCGCACGACCCCCGCTGCTTGCAGTGCGCCGGCCTGCACCCAACGATCCCCTGCACTGTGGAGAGACATCGCTGTCTCCACTGCGGGGGCCCGCACGCCGCAACGGAGCCGCGCTGTCCCAAGTGGCAGCTAGAAAGGAGGGTTGCTGCCGCTCTCGCCAACTCCAAGCCGCGCATCACGCGCAAACAAGCACTGGAGCTCGCGCAGGGCAGCGGCGTTACAGCAACATCCCGCTGACCAGCGGGCCTCGAAGCGGCGGCCACCTTCGTCACGCCTGCAGCCGGGGCTCTCCTATTCTGCGGCCCTCAGCGGCGGCGTGGGCGAACCGCCCGCCACCGACAACAACCCGGCGCAGCCCCCCGGAGCTACGACACCCGTTACAAGCGAGCTCGTGGTGACGGCCCTCGCCTCGGCACTTCGCTCCCTCCTCGAGTTGGTCCCCGCCGACTCACCGGCGCGTCACTTGTGTGTGGCGGCACTGGCAATGCATGACGCCCTGGTTCAGCATGGCTAGTACGCCCAGGGAACAACGGCCGCGCATCGTTCAGTGGAACGTGCGTTCGATGCGCCGCCGTCATCCTGAGCTCGCGGATGGGGCTCTCCTCGACGAATGCGACGTACTTGCTCTGAAATAAACGTACGTGCGCGCGGGAGAGCTCACCCTGTCGGGCTTTGTGGCGTACCATAGCGCCACCAGCTGCCAGCAGACGTCATGCACGGCCAGTCGGTGTGTCGACTGGCTGATCCTTCCCACCCGGCTGGACGGTCGCACGCATCGCTTTACGTTCGCGCTGACCTCGCGCAGGTCGTGGTGCGAGTGGACGACGTGACGTGCGCCAATGTGGAGTGCGTGGCGGTGGCCGTGCGCGTCGGGGCCACCGACACATGCGTCGCCAGTGTGTACGTTCGTCCCAGTCAGCGATGGGACCCCGAGTTCATTGTGCACTTGTGCGGCCGTGTTGGGGGGGACCTCGTCGTCTGCGGTGATTTTAATACACACCACACTGCGTGGGGCTGCGCCCGCATCGACGCGAGCGGCCGAAAACTGCTGGACAGTGCACTGCGAGCAGGTCTGCTTGTGGCAAACACGGGCGGGCCCACCTTCGTGCGCCGAGGTTTTGCGGGGACAGCTATCGACCTCACGCTGGTGTCGGAGCGTTGCCACTACATCTGGCGACGCAGCCTAGACGCGGGGATCGTACCACTTTCCGATTTTCCTCGTCCCTCACGCCGCCGCCCATCTGCCCACGCGAACCTATAGTGTTGTGAACTGGCCGCGTTTCCGGGAACTGTGTACTGTGGTGCCAGTCTCGGAGGGCGGCCTCTTCGGGCACATCGTTGAGTGCGTGCGTGTGGCCACGACCCGCTGTGTGGTGCCGGCCGGAACACCAGTGCCGGACATCAAACAGCTAAACCTGCGAGCTGTGCGACGCAGGGCGCAGCGTGTGGCGATGCGCACCGACAGGCAGGAGCACGGGACTGTACAACCGGTTGGACGCGGTCTGTTGGCTCCATGCGCGGCAGCGCCGCCGTGCGAGCTGGTCCAGCCTGTGCTCAATGCGACTGCTCGCTCGCGCCCGTGGCGCATCCTAAGCGCCGTACTGCGTCCCCGTGTCCCGCGCTGCCCCTCACTTTCCATCGCGGTGGCGCGCGGCATCAGCAACGCGCAGCTCGCAGAGCTGCTCGCCGCCACTTTCTGCCCGCCTCCCGCAGCCGCAACGCGGCCCACCGGCGGAATCCTGCAGCCTCACCCCCGGCGCGAGCTCATGGCCCCCCGGCGCTACTTCCCCTCGGCAGGCACCCTGGCGGAGATTGACGCACTGTGCGCGGCAGAGGCGTAGCCAGAAATTTGTTTCGGGGGGGGGGGGGCAAGCTTCCGCCTCCCTCTAGGTCACGTGATCGATAATAAATATCGGTAGTTTAAGCAGACTCTATGCATGTATATCACAGACATGGGACCGCCCCCCCCCCCCCCCTCGCGTGTGCTTGTGAAGAAATGAAGTAAAAAGTAAAGTAAGTTTAGTAAATACAGTAAGTACGACAGGTACAGTGGGCGTTTGGAGCAACGGTCTCTCATCGCGCCACAGAATGGACCAGTCTTCGAAAACGCATCATTGAGACGACCCGTGCGATCGGAGAAGACATCATTAATTGTTAATTTAAGTTAAGCGGCGTCGTCCTCGTCTGGGCGAAGTGCGTTTCACAAGTCAAGGACGGCTATACGCGTGAAAATGCACGTGTGACCAGGCTATACCTACTAGAGCACTGCACGGGCTCGGGCTTACCCGAAAGCCCGGGCCCGGCCCGGCCCGTGGGCCAGGCCGGGCCGGGTAGAGTTATTTTTTCACGGGCTCGGGCCGGGCTCGGGCACGGCATGTGCTTTTTGACCCGGGCCCGGGCCGGGCTCGGGTTTTTTGACGCGGGCCCGGGCCGGGCTCGGGCTTTCTGCGAGTTATTCTCGGGCTTCTCAACTCTGAAAAACATGTATTTTTCGGTCTCGGGCTGGGTTCGGGCCGGTTTCGAGTCGGGCTCGGGCCGGGCTCGGGCTTAAAGTAAAGGGGTGGCGGGCCGGGCCGGGCGGGTAACGTAGATTATTTCCGGGCCCGGGCCGGGCCCGGGTCTCGCCATAAATGTTTTGATCGGGCTCGGGCGGGCCGCCCAATGTGAAAACGGGCCCGGGCCGGGCCCGGGCCGCAAAAATCGGCCCGTGCAGTGCTCTAATACCTACTCCCATAGCAATAGCTTGTTCGCTGCGTCTTTGCGCTAGAAAACTTAAATACGCGCAAAAACGCGCAAGGATTTTTTTTTTCGAGGCTTTCGTCGCCCTGCTCCCTCATACGAGAGGGTTCCATTTCTTGCGGCAAATGCATGGGCCGCCAGTGTGTCTTCCGCTGTGTGCAAGCGTGCAGCCGTCATTTGCCTTTACGTCAACAGATTCAGAATTGTACAGAATATTTCACCGCACAGCATAGATATGGCATGTGTACGCATTTTAAGTAGTGCGTGCAACTCATTTCTGCTTCACTTACGCCGGTGCAAACAGGAAGCGGCCTTGTACCTCACAGAATCTCGACTGATTGGTGTACTAGTGATGCAGGAATGAACTCCGGCATTGTTCAGTGCATAGTGCACATAATCAATTTATCAGGACGCGTGAACTCCGACGAGAACTGTCAGCGCCTGCAACAAGAGTTTACTTACGCTGTACTGCGCTCAGCAGTAATTCATGCTTGTCGGCTGTCTGTTTCGTGCATTCTATTGCGAGTCGATGGAATTTCACTGCTGTCATCATCCCCTTCGTGTGTACATTGCTGGTTTGGGATTTAACAACAAAACAGCAACTACCAGCCTTCCGTAATTGCTGGTTTGGGATTCAACAACACAACAGTAATTACCAGCCTTCCGTAGGGGCGTAATCGCAAACAAGAGACGTTTCTCGCGCAGACTAAGCCTACGTTCACACTTGGGAAGCGGCAAGCGGGCGGAAAGGCCAAAGCGGGCGGAAAATTTTTTTCCGCGCCTGTCCAAGTTGTTCACATTTGTTTTGCTACCGCCGCGGCCGCCGCTGCCGTTTTCGTCCAGATCCATCTAGTCTGCGTACGTTTGTCGGCGTGGTGGCGCTCATTATCGCATTATTTCGAGCGGTATGTTCATTCTTTAACCCACGTACCGTCATCAAAATTGATCATTTTACGCAACTTCGCGTGTCATCTACGACCTTCGGTAAATTCCTTGTTGGCGTTCCGTAATTCTCCGCACACGGGCGCGGTAGCGCTGAGTCACAGGTTGGTGCCTAGGCGTGATAATATTTCTTTAATAGCTATTATTTACAAGTTGTAATAACATTTCATCATTTCGTATTGTCGGCGCCTCCAGGACACCAAAGGGGCAACGGGAACACCACAGCTAAAACCCGGGCTGGCCCTTGTGTTGGGGCTCGCCAATGCCTGCGAGTCCTACGTGAGACCTACGCTCCCAATCTATCGTCGCGACGAGAAAAGCAGCCCGCGACTTCTGCAACATACCGTCACAGGAGAATTATGGAGCGCCAACGAAGAATCTGCCTAACTATTGTCTGCTATGGAAGTGGAAGAAGAAATGGCTTTTATACTTCTACCTACTTGTTTTCTAGAAATGGTCAATGAATAAACGGAAGACGCGGACACCTCGGAAACGGCGGTGGTGGGTTCGCCTGGCTTTGCAAAAGCGCGAGAAGTTGGGTCACGCCAAGGCTTCGTTGCCGCCCCTCCGGTCGCGCGACGTTGAATACTATCGCGGGTATTGCTGACAGGACGTTTTAGTGCCACTCTTGTCGTATAGCTAGGGCTGGTTTTTGATCGCGTCGATCAGCATTACAGCCTACACTTTTGGTGCCATGTTCAATTTTAGGACCGGTTGTTTACATGCTAGTGTAGCTTCCAGTGAAGCAGAACGACTTTCCGCCGCGTTTCCGCTTTGCCATGACGAAAAAATCATCTAAAATGCGGCTGCCGCATTTATTGCCTCATTTGTTGCGCATTTGTTGCTTCAGAATGCGGCCGCCACATTCTCGCCCAAAACTTCAGAGTCTCAAAGCCTTGACAAACACCGTGACAGTTTTTTCCACATGCAGACATGATTCGCTGTAAATTACCAACCCAAACGAAAGCGCCCAGGAATGAAATTGTGGTAGTAGCTACGGTTTCCTGAATTATGTCAGCGCGAAGCGGCGAAAACAAAGGTTGGGTAAGTGGGGGTGGGGGCGGGGGTGCGGAATAAATTTCGGGGGGCGCGGGGTTGAAGCCCCCCCTGGCTACGCCCCTGTTGCGCGGCGGACTTCTCCATCGGTGAGATGCGCACGGTGCTCGCGTCACGTAGGCGTCGCTCGGCTCCCGGTTTCGACGGCATCACTTACCAGATGCTGCGGAACTTCGACCGAGACCAACTGCATCTCCTTCTGGACGCCTACAACACCGTCTGGCGAACCGGGATCCCCCCGAAGGACTGGAGCGAGGCAGTGGTTGTTCCATTGCTCAAGAACGGCAAACCTTCGAGCAACCCTGCCTCGTACCATGCACCCAGTGTCGCTGACCTCTGCTGCGGGCAAGGTGTTCGAGGCTATGGCGCTTCGGCGCCTCGAGTGGATTGCCGCAGCACTGGACATCCTGGCGCCGGAGCAAAGCGGGTTCCGCCGACTCCCTGGCTGACGTCGTCTCAACCCTCGAGGAGGCCAAGCATCGGGGTGATGTGAGCTACCTCGACGTGGTGAGCGCGTTGGACCGACTGCCGCACGCCACCATCATTGATGCGCTCAGTGCCATGAGAGTCTCGGGGAGGATGCTCGCGTATGTGGGGGCGTTCCTCAGTGGCCGCACGATGCGTGTGCGCGTGGGAGGGGTGCTCAGCCAGCCGCGCGCCGTCTCGACTGGTGTGCCGCAGGGCAGTGTGCTGAGCCCCTTCCTTTTCAACTTCGCGCTTGCACGCATCGGCGACTATATCCCCCAGCTCCCGGCATACGAGGTCCGCGTCGCTGTGTACGCGGACGACAACGCGTTGTTCGCCACCGGCCCCACCACCAACAGCTGTGCAGTGCGAAGGTGTGTGCGCTGGACGCGGTCGACGCCTACATCAGCGGCATCGGCCTCACCCTGTCGGCGGAGAAGACGGAGGCCCTCCTTGTGCATCCTCGCTACTTGGGCCGCTACGAGACCCCGAGTCTCACCCTTCGCGGAGC
The DNA here is from genome assembly GCF_013339745.2 of Dermacentor silvarum. Lineage (NCBI taxonomy): Eukaryota > Metazoa > Arthropoda > Arachnida > Ixodida > Ixodidae > Dermacentor > Dermacentor silvarum. Next base: position 166,830,916 of record NC_051160.1, read on the forward strand.
GGCCCTCCCGTGGCGGAGGCGAGTACGATACCTGGGCGGCTGGGCCTCGTTGTCGACCGCCTCCTCAACTGGCAACCGGCAGTGGCTGCCCTTCGCAAGCGGACCCGCCGGGTGGCGTGCGCTGCTCGCTCTCTTCTGGCCCGCGGCCATGGCTGCTCCCCCACCCTGGCGCTGCGGATCTACAACTCGGTGGCGTCGGCGAGGGTGCTTTACGGCCTGCCGCTTGCGGAAATCCACCCGTCGAAGTGGGAGGCAATGGACGCGGATCACCGAGCCGTCGTCCGACAACTCCTGTGCCTTCCCTACTCATCGCAAGTGGGCGCCACCCTCGCCGAGGCGGGCTAGACCCCCGTCTCTGCGCGCGGGGGGGGGGGGGGGGGGGGAGGGCGCTCAACCACATTGAGCGTATGTACCGATTAGAGCACTGTACGGGCCGGGCCGGGCCGTCCGAAGCGTTTGTCGGCGGGCTCGGGCCGGGCCCGGGCTTAAAGCCGCGGGCCCGGGCCGGACTGGGGCTTGAAGCCACGGGCCCGGGCCAGACTCGGGCCCGCTCATTGAAGGGCCTAAGTAGGCCTTCGAGCACACGCGACCGTTATGCATTGTATGGTTCAGTGCATTCTGAGCCAAGCTGAAGTGACACGTGCAAGATGACTGTCATCATCATCATCAGCCTATATTTATGTCCACTGCAGGATGAAGGCCTCTCCCTGCGATCTCCACTTAACCCTGTCTTACGCTAGCTGATTCCAACTTGCACCTGTAAATTTCCGAACTTCGTCACCCCACCTAGTTTTCTGCCGTCCTCGACTGCGCTTCCCTTCTCTTGGTATCCATTCTGTAGCTCTAATGGTCCATCGGTTATCCATCCTACGCATTACATGGCCGGCCCAGCTCCATTTTTCCCGCTTAATGTCAACTAGAATATCGGTTATTCCCGTTTGTTCTCAGATCCACACTGCTCTCCTGACTGTATATCTTATCACATGACTATATCATATCAAAGATAATAGTAAAACAGATGAAGTTCTCATTTTTAACAGCGGAGCTGTTTCAGCCGGGCCTAATGTGTCCGCTGAATACAAAAATGTGGGCCGATTCTGGCAGCAGTGCAGAAAGAGTCCAAGCGCAATGGCACATACACCTGTGAACTAGCGAAGCTGAGCCTGGATAAGTCTAGCTAGGAATGGTGGGGACTAATTGCCTATCGATAGGCAAATGATAGCCAATCAATAGCTAGTCGATAATCGATCAATATTCAATAAATTCCCGAAAATGCTGGGGATTACTTGGTAGTGCTTAGCCTAGCCCAAATACGTGGCCAATACCTTACGATAACCAATCGACAGCCAATCAATAGCTAATCGATAATAAATCAATAATCAATAAATTCGGATAACTTGGTAGTGCTTAGCCTATCCCAAATACGTGGCCAATACCTTGCAATAGACAATCAATAGCCAATCAATAGCTAATCAATAATCAATCAATAAATTCCGGGAAATTCTGGGGATGACTTGGTAGTGCTTCATCATCATCATCATCAGCCTATATTTATGTACACTGCAGGACAAAGGCCCCTCCCTGCGATCTACAATTACCCCTGTCTTGCGCTAGCGTATTCCAACTTGCGCCTGCGAATTTCCTAACTTCATCATCCCACCTGGTTTTCTGCCGTCCTCGACTGCGCTTCCTTTCTCTTGGTATCCATTCTGTAACCCTAATGGTCCACCGGTTATCCATCCTACGCATTACATGGCCTGCCCAGCTCCATTTCTTCCGTTTAATGTCAACTAGAATATCGTCTATCCCCGTTTGTTCTCTGATCCACACCGCTCTCTTCCTGTCTCTTAACGTTACTCCTAAGATTTTTCGTTCCATCGCTCTTTGTGTGCTCCTTAACTTGTTCTCGAGCTTCTTTGTTTCTGCCCCATATGGTAGTGCTTAGCCTAGCCCAAAAGCCAGGACTAGCTAGGTGCCCATCATCCCCGCTGTCTCTTTAGCATTGCGCTGCCAGTGCAAGCTACGCTAATATTTTTCTCTTCTCCGCAAAAACGAACATTGTTTCCGCGTAAGGAAAACTAAATTATACAAAGAACCATTCCTCAAACCATTTCCATGTTACCGCTTTTGCGATCGCACTATTACCAGTGTCGATATATGGCATTATTTTAGCGCTAAGGCCAGTTACTTTTGTGCTTCAATGCGTAAAACAGCGTTTTCCTCAGACAGTTAACTGGAACGCCCATGCATTTCGTCGGACACTTTGAAAATTAATATCTCGAAACTGGTTTAGTCCTGAGAATTCGTTCCAAGTGGATACGCCTTGCGAACTCGGTGGCTATAATTCGCAGATTGAAAGATGTGGCATAAATTAATTAATTAAAACGTTAATTAGCGTAATTATGGTAATTCTTCAATTAAGCGCTTTGATTTCTCGTGGAAGTAATGGCCGCCTCATCGAGTAGTTTAGATCAAGGATTATAACTGTGCTATCTGCCACAGGCAATCTTAAAAAATTTGGTTCAGCTAAAATGAAACACCCTGTATATTTGCATGCTAAATGACATCATAGAACGATATCGTACAAATCAAGGTAAGTGCATGCGCACCACCAGAAAAATAGTAGCACAGGCAATGGGCCGGATTACTGATGTTCCCGTGGGAGAAACAAAGATTTCAGCCTTTTATTCCGTATATACTGCAGCTGATTAAACCTCGAGAAGGTGAGGCTGACAGATACGGTACAATCTGTAAGTTAAAAAAAAGAATTTTTTTCTTACAGGCCGGGCCTGGTCATGCACACGCGGGCCCTGGCTAAGCTTAGTAATGAACGCCCGGGCCCGGGTCGGGCCCGGGCTTGGAACCACGGGCCCGGGCCAGGCCCGGGCTGGTCTCGGTCATGTACGCCCGGGCCGGGCTCGGTCTTTGTATTACGGGCCCGGGCTGGGCTCGGGCCTCGTAAAGCGGGCCCGGGCCGGGCTCGGGCCGAAAAATCAGGCCCGTGCAGTGCTCTAGTACCGATCGCCGCACGGGCAGCAGCTGGTGGGCCGGTTTCGTTCCCTGCCGAACTCCGGCTGGGTCGCCGCGTCATCGAGTTCACCAGAATCGTCGGCCCTGGCTTTAACAAAAACGATGTAAAATATTGTTGCAGCAGTGAAAAATAGGCAAAAAGGAGCCCAACCGAAGAATACTCGAAGAACTGCACAGATTCCAAAAATATTACAAAGCTCCCTGTTAGTGCATGCAGGAAATATTTCTGTTTACAACAATAACAATATTTACAAAAAGAAAACTTTTTTTCCTCACAGAGCATACACTAGATCACTTTAAGAGCATGCTTAAGAATATGCAGATAACTGGCCCTTGCGCCATAAAACACCACACATCATCATCAAGAATAGGCAGTACGGCGAAATGAAAAAAAAAAAACCTCTTTGCCGTGAACGACGTGAACGAAGTCCCTGATTATGTAACGCGGTTCAAAGTGCCATTCGCACACGGCACATGTTTGGTCAAGCTTCTTTTCTTCACAGTGTAAGTTCCTTTCCCACTGTTGTCTCCTTTCTTCGTCTTGTGGGACGCTGAAAAGAGACGCCTTCGGCGAGCCTGTCCGGCACCCTGGTGCAAAACAGTAATTGCGCCGGCGACTAGGCATAGTTTCTTAGCGCACCGTAGAACGAGCACAAAGGATGTCCGAGGACGTTGCAGAGACAAGTCGACGAACGTTGCACTTTACAAAAACAATCAAAATCAAGTCGATTCGCGTCCTCGTGTGCAGACTGCAGCAAACGAATGGCAGCGACAGGAGCGCACGCGCTGGCACGGGTCTTCACATGGAGGAATGGGTGCCTCGATGCCCAGCGCCGCCGTCCAGGGTGGAGACAACCCCGCTGGCGCCGCCATATTGAGTCACACGAGCTGAGACTCAGCTACGCTTGCGTTCATAAAGTGTCACGCGCGGCGCACTTCCAAGTGATTTGCCTTGATGAGGATTTTTTTATCGGTATCGCATCTGCACATCTTTATAACCAATAGCCGTTAACTCGTTGAAGGTCCAAGACGTAAATGTATGGCGCCGGGAACATGGCCCAAGTTGCCTAATTCAATTTACACTTAAGATGCCGTGTGTATGTTTGAAATACGCACTATTTTTTTTTTGCGCTTCGATGCTTGGTATATAAGGTTTGCGACCCCCTGTGTGTGGAAGTTTTTCTTTTTCGCTGTTGTATTTTGGTTTACACGTCACGCCTCCTTTACCGTAGCCAGCTACTCGCGCACGGCGGTTAGTTTCCCTTGCGTTGCGCGTGCTCTTCGCGTTCGTTGCAATTATTTGACGATATCTACGCACAATTTTCCTTTTTTTTGCCCACAAAACTGTGTGCTGACAGTATTAAGCTGGTGTAAAAATAACTGCGATGTGAAAATAAGGTTTAGTTAGTGCTGTAGAGAAACATGTAACGTAACTTGTCTGTGTCAATCTTGCGTAGAGAAACATGTAACGTAACTTGTCTGTGTCAATCTTGCGTAGTACACACAAGAAACCAAACGATGCACAAAATACATTTACTGATATTGTCTAGTACAATCAATCATGAAAGAGATACGTACATGAAAAATTATATGTACTGTGTGGCGCCTGAAGGTTATCTTGAAAGACGAGATAAAAAAAAATTCGCAAGGTAGGCTCGACACACAATTCGGCATAGTGAGTTTTTTTTTAATTTATTCATTACATGAGTACAAGTGAGTACATCTACCTTATTACACACAATATAAATCGAAAACAAGAATGCAAACAAGAAAACGCAACCGCGGGTAATATTAATCAAGATATCCAGCCAGAACACATCAGCTACCATCGAATACGTCGCATCAGCCAAACACATCGATGGCGAGTACAGAACATTTTATAAATAACGATTAAAACACTGATAACTACATTGAAAAAATAAACAACACTGCATACATATCGCGTACAAAAACGGTAATTGAAACTAAGACAGTCAAATACGGATTAGCAATGTTTTTTACTTCGAAAATATAGTCCATGATGATGTAGGGCTGTTGACTTTAACAGACGGCGCCCATCCTGTCGATTTCCCTGGTACTGGTCCTCTTCAAAGTGTTTCTAAGTACAAGTAAAACAACAAAAGTGATTATTGATATGAAAAGTTGCCTTGTAAATACACAGAACCCATTACAGTGCTTAAAAATAAATTTTCGCAGAAGTAATGCTGTATTACCTCGCTTCACACGTTTCGAAGAAATGCACCGGCTACAACAGAATGGGGGCCACGATGGCTGTGCGCCAGGCCTCCGGCACCTGTCCTGCCCGCCAGATGTTGTTGTAACAGTCGAGCAGGCGTCGTTGCACACTGGTGGCCAGGTTGCGGAGCATCTGGAGTGTCACTCCGTCTGCTCCTGGTGCACTGCGACGCTTACCCATCCTCAGGGCCGCCTGCAGCTCGTGGAGCGTCAATGGGTCCTAGCAGATGGCCGCCATCTGGCTGGTCGCCCGCTCAGGATGCAGCTCCAGCAGGCAGGTAGGCGGGTTGGCAGGAGGAAGTCGGACCGGCAGGGTGGCAGCAGCGAGGGCGGCCGAGGGGGGCAAAGTGGTCAGCTAGCAACTCCGCCAGTGCCGCCTTACTGATGCCCAGCGAGATAGCCACCGCGAGGTTGGGGTGGCGGTTTACCTTCCTGCTGGTCAGGGACTTTAGGAGGCGCCAGGCCAGGGGGCCCTTGGAGCGGTCCTCGATGGTGGCGCAGAGGCTCCGCCAGGCCCCGGAAACTCTCGAGTTCACCAAATGGCCACAGAGGGCGAAAAATCAACCGCGGCTCCAATCAATCGGGTTGGAAAGCTAGAAAAGGAACTTAAAATCGAGCAGAAGCAGATGAAGGAGGCAGAAGAGAAGCTAGCTAACGCAGAAATCCAGCTGAGCGCCACCATTCTGCAAAGCAATGATGAACGCATCGAGGCGAGCACTGCGAACGGAGCTGGCTCCGATGCGAGTGCAGAGACAGCCGAACCCGCCACGCCGGGAAGCAGTGGCGGAAACATCAGTGATAGTCACGAAGGGGATACCACTGACGCGGCCGGGGAAGAAAACAAAGCCAAGGGAAGGATAAGAAAGGAGGGGAGGGCATTGTGACTTCGGGGGCAGCTTTCGGCGGTGAGGGGGAAGGAAAGCGTCGAGTTGTCGTTGTTGGGGATTCCAACATGCGTAAAGTAGAACCGGCGATAGCAGAGAAGGTAGGGGCAGACGAACGAGTCCAGGTTAGCGCGCTTCCGGGAAGGCCGATTAGAGACGTGATAGCGAAGGCCAAGGAACGCATGTGGGACACAATGGAGGAGAGACACCTAGTGGTGATAATGGGCGGAGTGATTGACGTACTGAACGGACGAGGAGCAGGGATCACAAAGCAAATAGCCAAAGGGGTCACTGACCTGCGGAATGTTTCAAAGGAAGTACAAATCGCGGTGTGCACGGTGCCAGAGGTTGAAAGGCAGGGTTATAAAATTGAAAGGGCAGTTCTTGCAGTAAACAGGGAAATTTGGACTCTAGCTAAAGCAATGAATTTTACGGTCATTAACATCAACCGAGAAGTGCACCGAGCAGGCCGCGAAGGCGCTTTTGTGGTTGACGGGATACATTTTAGTGAAAGTGTAGTGTTACATCGTAAAGTTCCACTCAGCGCGCGCTCCGATCCCCGAATGAGACCAGTCCCGTGCAAGCATAAGAAGAACCGTTTATTCATCGTAGAATCGGGCTTTTATAGCCAGGAGGGGAGAGGGGGAAGTGAGCACTGCTTGTGCCCACGTGTGACTAGCTTTGTCGTGATAAGCGGCGATGGCAGCCAGATAGGTTCCGTTGCTACATTTCTCTTCCCTTAAGATTGTAGAGACGCTGTGGTGGTTTCCGCTGTCGCTTTGAACGACGTAGCGGTACTTCGCCAGCATCTGCAGGTGGGGTGTCTTGCGTCGGCCTCTGGACAGGTGGTCGTACTGGGGACACTACCTGCTTCGTGGATGGTTGTGTCTCTTCGTTGTTTTCGGGAATAGGTTCACACTGCCCCGGGCTTGACTGGGCCGAGCGCACCTGATCAACGTGCCGCCGTACGGGTCCCTCAGGTGTATCAATGGTGACCATTCGGGCGCCAGATACGGATACGGTTCTTCCCGGAGTCCACTTATCTCCCTGCCCGTAATTACGGACATGAACGGCGACATCCGCTGGCACCGTCCACTCGTCCGTTTTGGTAGATCCTGCATGAATGGGGGGGGGGGGGGGCGGGGAATAATGCGTCCAAGCGGGAACGGATGCGGTAGCCTAAGAGAAGTTCAGAAGGGCATTTTCCAGAACTGAGGGGAGTCCGTCTGTAATTAAAAAGAAGACGATCCAGGTTATCCCCTATGCTGCCGTTGCCCATCTTTCTGAGGCCGTCTTTAATGGTGCGAACAGCCCTTTCCGCTAACCCGTTTGATTGCGGGTGGTACACAGGCGTGCGCACGTGAGTTACATTATTCCGCTTCGTGAATGTCGCGAACTCCTCGCTGGTGAATTGTGTGCCATTATCTGTTACGAGGGTACGGGGAATACCGAATCGACAGAATCAGGCGCGTAGCCAGGGGGGGGGGGGCTGTGGGGCTTCAGGCCCCCCCGAAATTTTTTCGTGCCGGCATGCACCGCCGGCCAAAACTACCACCGACACTGGGAATAATAATAATAATAATAATAATAATAATAATAATAATAATTATTATTATTATTATTATTATTATTATTATTATTGTTATTATTATTATTATTTATTTCCCATGAAAAGAATTACATGGTGGGGTTCTGGATAAAATGTTGCACGCTGGCAACTTGACCAGCCCAAAACCCATCAAAGGCTACAGAGGGCCTCGGGCGCTCACATGTGAGTAAACAGATGGGAAGGTGTCAATTTACAAAAACAAGAAGAAAAATAGGGAAAAAACATAACATAGCACTATATTCAGTGCAGCATAAACTAAAGCAAATAAAGGGGGGGGGGGGAGTCATAGAGTATTGCATATGAACAAACTCATTAAACAACAAGGATTAGTTTGACTGAAAGTAGTTGTGCAGGCTGCATAAGGACAGAAGGTCTATTTCTCGTAAGGCGAGGTTATTGAGTAAAGTCGGAAGTGTATGTCGAAGCATTTGTTGACCATAATTCGTTATTGAGTGCGGAATGTTCCATTGTTCAGGTGTCCTAGTGTCATAGGCTGCGACATGTTCGTGTAGGCGAGCTATGTTCAATCATTCTGCATTCTGTCTACAATGTATTTTTCACGCTCGAAAGACATTTTGGCACGAACATTGCGAACTCGGGCTGGATTCATGACACCTGGGGTGGATTTCGGGGCAAATGGGGTCACGTAACGCAAGGAGCCCCATCCGAGCACAAACTTTCAAGGGCTTTTCGATAGGGGGCGGGCGCGTTGCGGCATGTCGCAGCGGCCACGGAATCTATGGAGTGCATGGATTGCAATTCCGAAACTGTATGGCTGTAACGTTCTCATAAACTTTTGACGCGAAAGGTGCACTGAGGTGCACTAAAGGCGTGCTTTAAAAGATTTTCAATTCTGGAACTTTATGGGGTTAATGCTGTTATAAACTTGGACCAACATGCGTGCACTGGAGCTCTCGTGCCCAAGCCGTTCCAGAAATGAAAGCACGCGCTCGCAATCTCCCACACACACGAAAATACTAAATATCACCGTGACTGTCAGCTAGCAGCTGATAATTTTCTCCAAACATTTTCAGGACGCGTGCCCAATGTGATCGATCAGCTGGACCAGGTCAGGCAAAGTAAAATTTGAGAAAACAGGAGAAAGGAAATGGCCTATTATTGAGGAAATTATTTTTGCGGGCTACAACGTCTGGCTCTCGTTGGCCACAGGGACAGTGGTCCTATGGATTTAAGCATAGGCCCCGCTGAAAATACAGGTATTTTCAGAGCGCTTCTTCGCAACGAGCTAATTGTGGAGATACATATCTGAAGAACCATTTGAAAGTTGCCCCAGTAATGCCTCGTATTTAAGCACAGATGCACAAAACCAAATTATAGAAATTTGGGCGAAATTATCAAAGAAGCCTAGTTGCAAAAGCAGGCTGCTTCTCCATACGTCCTGACGAAACGACGGACATCACTGAATCGAACAGCCTACTGTTTGTGCAAGGTACCTAAACAAGGATGCCAACGACATCGAAGGAGTGTGTTTTAGGTTTTAGCACCGGAATAGATGCCCTCTCCCTTTGCGATTGCAGGTTCTATGTAAATGTGTACAAACTGTTCCCGATTCTAGTCACCCTTCCAGTGACCACTGCCAGCGCAGAGAGAATATTTTTTAACAAAGTTTACTAAAAACTACTTGCGCTCTACAATGTCTGTGGAACGCATGCTTAGACTGGTGCTTCTATACACCCACAGAGACGTCGGCATCAACGTGTCCGAAGTCATTGACCGCTTCGCTCAACTTCCCCGCCGAGAGAATTTGTCCTTTAGATAGCGAAGCAGGAACATTCAATGCAAATAAGAAGCTTTGTTCCTTCACGTCCATAATCTCGTAATTATGAAAACGTAGGACTGTTAGCTTTTAAAACCGCAGAAATTTTAGCCGTTTATTCTAGCAGTTAGCATCATGATCAAATTGTCATGCGAATACGAAATTACGAGGACATCAATAACCAATGTTGACCGACCTTGCTCATTGAAAGCCCGGCCCACGCGGCGTTTGCCAAAACACACTCGGATATTGGGTAGTAACTTGCCGCATCATCTGTGGCTTTCGTTTGTCCTTTTCTTTCCTTTTTAGCTACCTGCTTTTACTTCATTTTCGAAACGAAGCAAAACCATCCTTTTATTTTGGGTGCAGAATAATTGCTTCCGCTGTGCAGGCAGTTAAATTAGACATTTTCGTACTGATTTCTGCATTATTCCTCTATATTCTACCTGTATGGTGCTGTCGCGACCGCTGCATGGCCAAGTACATATCACGATTTCTGCGATCATAGTTTTGTTCTTGTCTAGATCATCTGTCTTTCTGTGTGCCAAGTCTACTATCTCTGACTCTGCAACGTGTTTATTTGTCTGTTTGACGCATAATATACAGTGACTTTGCTTAAATACGTAAATTTATTGGAGACTTAGGACGTATATTTAAATATCTTGTTGCGAGGTGTTGTGTATACAAGCAGTGAACTTTGTTTCCAGCGACTCTTTTTTCCCTTTTAGCGAGTTGTATCTTCGCATTTGTATATTCCATTCTATCTTCATCTTCGCATTTCTAATGTATATTTTGCAGAGCTCCCCACTTTTATGTGACTTCCACAGATACGAAGATGAGAGATTGCCCTTCGGACGGCTTATGGGGCACTTAGACGACAGCCTTCTACGGAGGAAAATATCTTGGGCGCGTGGCCTCGTGCGCCTGCTGTGTGCAGGGCTACAAAGGCGCTGCTGTGTTTTTTGAAGTGCGCAAGCCTGATGACCGCTTGTGACGAAACTCAGCGATGACGCTTAACTGTAAATGTGCAACGTGTGAACTTCTCCTCTTGCTTCTCTTCAATCCCTTCTCCCCCTTCCCCCGTGCCGGGTAGCCTACCGGCTCAGCATGGTTTACCCCTCGGCCTTTCCTTATGTCTTCTCTCTCTCTCTCTCCTACTTTTTATTTCTACTCACTGTTGCGAGCATAATCTCGGCGTATTACAATATAAGACCGGTAACAGCTGCTCCTGCGCAATCTATTGCAACGAGGAACAGCGTCATTGAGGTTTTTTGCTGGCCGTTGCATTTGTTCAAAAATGTAAACAAGGTTCTTGAATGACGAAGATTCATCAAAATATTTGTCCTCAACTTATTCATTTCATGGCCTTTACGTTCTTCATATCAGCTGTATGCACTGCTTTGCTGGTTTCGAACTGATATAGTTCTAATGTCCGTGTGATATTTTCTTTTCTTATTT
>NC_051160.1:167477061-167609267 GCF_013339745.2 Dermacentor silvarum
GGTTAAAGTTTGCACTGCGGTTTGCCTGACAACCGCAGTGGTCATGTCCACTTCATATTCAACGAATACAAGCATCTCGAGCTTAACACAGTGCAACGCAGTCGTTCTCGCTTAGATGACAGCTGTGGCTATGGCCGTGGATTCTATGGATGCGGATTGGCATGCGACTTCGACCGCCCCACCACTGCATCACCCAAACCAAACCAAAACAGAAAAGAAAAATACTACTAAAGCAATGCCGTACAACAGTAGTGGGTGGAAGCATGGAGGAAGGAAAAAAACCTTTTTTTTTCAAGTTGTTTCCTTCCTCCATGGGTGGAAGGTACAAAGTTGTACAGTTGTACAGAAGCTTAATGATAAGAAATGTTGAGAACTGCATCAGGCTTAAGCATTCTTAAAATGACATCCCAACTCATGAGAGTAATTATGAATTCGACATCGATCGTTTGTGTGTTTTGTATACGTGGTCAATGAACACGATTGTTGGCGTTCATTCATTTTGCCCACCGCGTCATGTAGAGTGGCATGATCAGATTTCTCTGAGCGCAATAAAAAAATTTTCAGCGCACGCAAACTCGCACAACACAGACACAGATGCACATGCGCGCGGGCCGCGATTTTGTAGCGATTCCGTCTCCGATGATATTCCTTTTTGCACTTTTCGCGCTTTGTCAGGGGTCAGAGCGACGCCCCGCCCGCGTTATCAAAGCGATCAGGGCCGCGATTTTGTATCAAGGCATTATGACTTATTCTACTCTATTCTTATCATCCACCGCTCACGGCCGGCTCATCCCGCTGATAATGCGAGCGGACCGTCGCTCCGACCACTGAAAAGCAGGATAAGCGCGTAAAGACATTATTACATTAAAGGCATCGCTACAAAATACCGGCCTAGCCGGCCATGTGCGGTGGATGATAAGAGGGCCGGGCATATGATCGAGCGGAAGGCATCGCTACAAAATCGTGGCCCTGCAGTAATCAAAAAGAGTTTTGGAAGTGAGCGTTTGCGTTGTAACTTCTCTGCCTGGGCATGCACGTTAGCTTCATCGCTCTGTCATGCATTGTCAAGCATTTGACCGCGTCTATTAGCCTGGAAATATATATATATATATATATATATATATATATATATACACGTAGGCCAAGAGCGCGCGGCCAATGCGGCTTACAGAAAAAAAACATGCTTTTCATGCCGCAGCAATGCAGCACACGCATCGTTAACGTAGGAGCTGATCAATTACATATATGCACATGGATATTACTATGCAAAATGACACCGCCGAAACAAGGAAGCCTTAAACAGCTTGTTTCTGTTTAGAAACGGTGATCATGCATACAAACTAATTAACAAAAGACTGCACATTTCTGCCCAAGTAATAAATGAAGAGGAATTACAAGCTTAATTGTAATTGCACCGAAGCTGCGTGTGACACATTGGGCGCTGAAATACAGATCATAAGCACAAGGTTTCTCAACAACCAGAATCACAACCGAAGCAGAGCATTATAGCGGGGATTAACTGGCCGCGCTGGGGCAGAACTCAGCATAGCAAGTTAGTGGTGGCTGGATATTTCTTTAATAGTTTTTTATTTACTAGTTGTAACAATTAACGTACCATTATTTCTTATTATATTGGAGTGCAGTTGCCGCGACACCACACGCCTCAAGAACACGGAAGCGGCAATGGGGACACCAAAACCACAATCCAGACTGGTCCATGGGTTGGGGCTCGCCGAGGCCCCTACTCATGGACCTGCTTGCTTCCAACTTTGATCCCCCCGCTGCCCCTTGGGTGCCCTAGAGATGCTGTGCTGCCTGCTTTATATAATGTCAAGTGTTCTCCTAAGGCCTCTATTTGCCATTTACATATATGCCCTCTTGGAGCAGTACCTGTAAAAAAATCCAGTCTATTGTTGCGACGAAAAGAGCACCCCGCAACGAAAAAAGCTGCCCACGACTTCTGCAACGCCACTCAGATCCTTGCCGAGTAAATATAGCATAGGTACGACATGGTTTACTTAACGTGTAGATTGTGCGTGCCGCTTCTAGGAATGTGCTGCCACACGAAATTATGGTAGCATTGCCACTAAATATGCAATGACATCGATCATGGTTGACTCTATGGTAGGATCAGTTCACATGGCACAAAAATTCATCTAGCCATTTTCTTGTCTGGCATGTGTGTGTGCTTCTTAATTAATGAGCAAGCATGAGTAAAATTAAGATATAGTATCTTTCTCTATTGCAATATCCGAAAACCATCTTCTCCGCTGTTGTGTTTCTCTAGCTTGTTTATATCGCATCTTGTGCTAGCAAAATAAAACTTGCGAAGAAACAGAAATACAAAGCACATTTCCCTTTCGCCATCCCATAAGCAAAAACATTTAATCAATCAATAAATCAATCAATGGTATATGCATGCATTCCTTGTTTCTTGATATGTATGCCTCTGCACTCCATGTCAGTTTTCTAAATCCTTTATTTATAAGGTTATTTAAAATGAACAACTTATCAGTTCGTCATTTTTCTGAATGCTTTCACGGCTTTCCGCAACTTTACAAGCTTTCACGGCAACCGATTTACAATAACATCCTTGCGTATGAGGCATTTGGCTGTAATCACGCCAAACAAACAAATTAGAACATTTTTTCCGCATTTTTAGTGACATAATAACCTTAATAATCTAACCCGTTATAATTTGACATTGGCCTAGCATTGTGTGATGTCGTCAGTAATACCGTGATTCTGATCACTAACGCGAGGCGAAGCGAAGCTTACTAAAGCTTACTAAAAGCTTGCAGTTGACGTGATCGCGACTAGGTATTGCTTACACCTTTATATTAATATAGTCCGTATAGTCACATTGGACTGCCCCGCAGTGTTCGCCCCAGTGAAAAATTTTGGCTTCGAACGTCGCAATGTCCAAAATCAGAGGAAGCATTATAGGCAGTACCTGCAGCTGAACTCGAACGTTCAAGTGCCACAGCAAACTCGAGAGTACATGCTGAAAAGACCAAGGTCATCCACAGCTGCAAGTCTGGTACGTGTCATTATTGTAAGTTTCATTATTTCATACTGCGAATAACAAAAAGCAGCTACAAGTCTTACTGCGTGAGGTGCAAACTATGACGCGTCCAAGCCGCCAGTGTGCTTCCTGAGCCAAGAAACGCGTAGTCTTGAGTGCTGCCTCGCGCATCGATGTGTCACGACGCGGGAAAAGTGGGAATTGTTTCGTGCTAGCACTCGATCGTGACGCGCACGTTTCTTCAGAGTGCAGTTACAACCAACGTTGCTTGCAACCAAGGATCACGAGGGTTGCAATGTGGGCTTTTTGGTAATGCATCTTGGGGGGTTTATGGTAGCGCGATTTATTTTGGAAGGACGTGCCATAAAATTAATTGAATCATTCACGTGTAACAGCAACGATCTTAGCCTGGAACAATGCAACGTACAGGATCTACCATTGTAAGAGGGAACAATCGAGCATGTGACCAATGCTCCGTGAGGTGCCATCTGCTGGTGCCTGGCACCCGCTTGGTGCAGAAAGCCATTGGCGCTCTGTGCTCCGTGTGTCGTCTGCTACTACCAAGCACTGGGCGGTGTAATTGCAGACAATGCATGGAGCGTACTGCCTCAGCCGCACTCTGTGCCTGTGCCGAGCGGGTGCCAGCAGATGGCACTTTACAGAACAACAGCCACACGCGTGCATGTTCCCTCTAATAGTGGTACCTAAGCTGACTTACGTCCTTGTGTCAACGCTGCTTCTATGTACAAGGCAGGGTATTTGCAAAAGGACACAGCCGGAGGTGGCTAATGGCAGAATAATAGCAGACTCCCTAGGGAGTGCATTTAATCAGGGTCCTATTCATTACCCGAGACAGAGTTGGTAAACCTGCACCTTCCTGCACCATTATGAAGTTAGCACGTGGGACATACACTGTCGCATCCATAATTCAATTCAATATATAGAGAGCAACACAGTCCTTTTTTGCGCTACATATTAATCAGTGAACTGGCTTTGCGCAAGAGTGGTAATCTCACCGTTGCCTTCCTATGCCCTATGTATGTTTCTTGTGAATGTGACACTTGTTTTGTAGTTGGTATCCCTAGAAGATAAAATTTCTTATTTGTTTGCTCTTTCGGATGAACCTGGAAAACCTGAACAGCCCTTCAACGAATGTCAGTAGTGTTTAATCGAGCGAGAATGAAGCTGATAATCTTAGGCACATCAACTCCAATTTTGCTTCAGAAATGTATGCTTGTGCAAGCACGAGTGCACATGTCAGCGACGTAGAAGACACTAACCAAGCTGCAAGTGAAATAGGCACTGCGTATGAATGTACAATGAACTTCAGTTGCGATGAATTCACTTCTGTCTTTGAGTTGAGTGATGATGGTTCGGAAGTGGATGGATGAAGGGCACAAGGGTGATGCATACAGTGAACCAGAGAGTGGTGCTGAAGAAAGTGAGCATGCAGTACATGTACTTCACAAAGCTCTCGGAGGAGTACCTTCCTGCGAGACACGGGGCTCATAGACACTTGGTGACACACCCCTGATCTCAACTCGAAGGAGGATCAGGCGGAACAATTGCCGGCTATGTATGCCAGGCTAACCCCGCCTGCTTCAACATCATCACCACCACCACCACCACCACCTACCTTCCAAAGCAGAAAACAACAAGGGCACAGGCTATGCTGCTCATACTGGCATATGTTGTTACTTCAGGTCTTACGTGGGCACAACCACAAGGACTTCTCATTTTAATAAATGCTCTGTTTGGGGAGAAAGTTGTGCCATGCACTACATATGATATGAGGAGGCTGTGGAGAAACAGAAAAGCACTGAGGATCCATCTATACTGCCAGCCCTGTCATCAATATCTGGGAAGATACAATGATGCCAAAGACGAAGACACCATCAATTGTGCTTCTTGCAGCAGTGAGAAGCTGCAACATTTAATTATTACTGCAAGTTTTTTTCTGATATTCAACATTAAGCAGCAGCTTCTGGTACTGCTAAAACAGGTTGGCAGTACCTTGCTTTCTAATTTGCAGAAGATTGCATCTGCTCCTCATGTGTCAAGTGTTTTTGCTGACATCACGAATGGCATTCTCTACCGCAGTGTTAGAAAGCAGAGGAACATAACATGGAGCGACATCACTTTGACCATGAACACAGATGGAGCACCTGTGTTTGATACGAGTAAAAACTCCATATGGCCAATTCAAGTCATGATTAATGAACTTCCGGTTTTAACTCTGTGGCAAAATGTGCTAGCTTCAGGTGTGTTGTATTCAAATGCTCTCCCTGAAGCAATTTGTCGAAGAGATCAACAGCGTTTGAAAGTTAGTATGGTCACACACTGGAAGAACTGTTCAGTCAGCAGTGCACGTTGTTGTCTGTTGTGTTTACTCCCCAGCAAGAGCAGCTATCCTAAACAGGAAGCAGTATAATGGGTACTTTGGATGCAGCTGGTGCTTGGAGCAAGGTATGCTTATAGATGGTAAGTGAGCTCAGTTAAAGAGCATTTTGCCATTAATTGTAATGGCTATTGTCAAGTCTATGAGAGAAGGAATGTGGGCTCTTTGCTTATGCATCCTGGTATTATTTGAATGTGATGTGCACACACTAAAGCACAGGCTGTCAAAAAAGCTTTATGTCTCATGTTTCTCTGATTCGTGTTTTAGTGTATGTGCTGCAGATTTGAAGAATACCAAATAACTTGTCAAACCTATTCACTGGATTTTACATACACAGGAAAGTTTGTAGTCATTAACAATTAAAGCTATCCACTTACTGCTTTTTGTTTTAATTGTTTGGTGCATCAGAAGTTTTGGCTGACCATGCCTGATGTATTTTTATGTTGACTGCATACTTTCCACACTATTTCATGATGCAATTATGTCATCACTTTCAGTGGCCTGCCATTTAATTGTTTTAACATTTGTTGCAAATCTGACAAAACATGTAATACCTTAATGATATCGTGTTTGGCATTGGCAGACAGCAGCCTATGATCATAGTTAAGTGGTCTGCCTGGATGTAACGACACAGATTTGTGCAGAAAGTGCCCCTAGCTAGCAGCTGATACTGTATAAGAAGCGCAGAATTAGCTTTTGCACTTTCCAGTTTGGCCAACTGCTGTATTTCCGACTCTAGGAAACAGCAATACAAAGCTGAAAACCAGGAAAACTATTTGAAGCACTATTAATTATGGCAGTTTAGCTCACGCGCATCACTTTTTAGTGCAATTTTTTCTATCGCTGAAAAACTTGCAAAAAACGTTTCTGCTGTATGGTGGGAAGGGAAAAAATGGAAACAGTGATTTTAGTGTCGCCATGAGGTGAGTGATGTTGATAAAGACGTGTGAATTCAGGATACAGTACACACAGCTGCATTGCACTAACTTGTTTTCCATTCTTCTTGGAATTTGACAGTTTGCATTTCTTTTACCATTCAGATGTGTCGTTTTTAAGTAGCATTTGGCCCAAGGCACAGAAGCTGACCTCTTAGTTGCTCGTGTAACAGAAACTGCATGGCAATGCCGCTATAGACCTTGCTTGCACCATATTGGATCATATGTGTCGGCATGTGCCGACACATATGAACAACCAAAATAACGTTGTTCTTTTGGTCTGGTTCCGATAAAGACGTTGACTTCTGGCTGTCTCTGTTCTCTCGCCCGCGACAATATTACAGGACTAACCTGACTAGGACTGTCCAAGACGTGCGGTATTCGTGAGCCATGCGAAATAGCCTTAACACCACTTGCACTGGAGTGATTGTGTTTGTTGAAAATTGAAATTATTTTAATCAATGCTCACGAGCCACTCGAAACATTACAGTGCACTGATGTTGACATTGTAATTCACACCTCAGTTAAGTGTAGTTCAGGATGTCGTGCAACTGTAAGTTTCAAAGAAACTTGTCAGAATCACAAATGGAAAAAAATAGCAAGTGTTCACTTCCTTGCATAAAAATGCATAATGTAGTTAAATCAATCATATTTTACTTCAACAGTATAGCTATACTTCTAGAAAATCTGGCAAAATAGGCTGTGATAAAATGCTGCTCATGCTGGTTGTTTTGTGGCATATATGCGCAAGAAAAAAATCTCTCCTTCGTTTCTAGCTGGTATCTGAAATTTCTCTTTCGCTGCCCTTTTTGTCGCGGTAAAAGATGAACCCTAGAAATGTTAGGAATATTTTGCATTGCTCATGCAAACTGCAGGTCTTGGACAGTCCTAGGCAGGTTCTTTCTCTGCGGTGGGTGCAGTCTTGCAACATGGCGCCTTTTCCCCACTTGTGCTGTGCTGTCGAGAGATGCCATCAATTTTGCATGAGGGCCATCTGTGAAATGTTTGACTACTGGAAGTGTTTTAAAATCTTGCATATTTTCACTGCAGTGTCCATCTGAACATTCTAAATGCAGATATCATCCTGATGTTTAGTACAATTGATGCTTTGGCTGCAGACACAATAAAGTACCCTTTCAACAGCCAGAATGCACCTGACAGGACACACAGTGGTGGGCTCAAAGGAATGGTTCAAGCAGCTCAGCTTAAGGAACCTGTTTGTGGCATCAAGAAACCATCAACTCTTATCAAGTTGCAAGGCCTTGATCTTGTTTGAGGGCTGCCACCTGACTATATGCATTGTGTTTGGGAAGGCATGACAAAGAAAGTGATTGAATTGTGGCTATCATGTACTGGTTCTTCGTGGTACATAGGCAGGCACTTGAAGTTTAATTGTGGATGCAAGATTACGTTCAGTAAGGCCACCCATAATTTTGTCAAGGTCGGGACGGCCCTTGTCAGATCAGTCATATTGGAAGGCTGCTGAATGGCGCTCTCAGCTTTTATTTTAGTATTGTCTGTCATGATGCATACTTCCTCGAGCATACGTGGCGCATTTTGTGCTACTTACACAAGCAGTCTTTTTTTTGTTGAAAGATATTGTCATAGAAGTTCAAATCTGTGCCGCTGAAAAGTTGCTCTTAGCATTTGTTCAGCAGACTGCAAAGCTGTACGGAGAAAGTGCAATGACATTTAACATGCATTAGTTGTTGCATCTTTCAAAGTGCGTACAGATGTTTTATCCCTCTTTGGGGTACCTCAACATTTCCATTTGAAGATGGCATTGGTAAGGCACTCCAGCTTGTAACAGCTGCCAAGCATGTGCCTGTTAAAATTGCTGAACGGTGCATTATGCACCAGGCCCACCGGACTGCTTCAGCACAAGTGGAACTTTCGCCTTGTCTGTTGTCTGCAAACAAAGAGCTGGAGCACACGTATAAGAGGTGCTTTCAAACATGTGCTCTTGGACAAGCACGACCAATTCATGATAATTCACAAAATGTGAAAAGGCTTTTCGTATCATGATTTGGTACCCTCCCACAAATGTGCAAGTATTTGAGGTGCCAGGTTGGCCCGATTGTCTTCACAGTTCTGAGTACTCTGTTCCAAGAAAAACGTGCTCTTCCTATGTAAAAATGTCCGATGGCATGTACTGTTATATCTCAGCCATTTATGTCGTTTCGGGTACTATGCATTTTCACTGCCAGGAGCTGCTCACTGCACCCGGTGCATTTGATGTGCCGCCGTCATCCGCCTCCTATCTGAGAACCAAGTCCTGTATTGTGTTGGCGATATAACATTGCAGTGTGTTTTCTTAAATGTTGGCAACGTATCATATTTGTGTGAGTTACTTAATAAGGTGGAAAAGAACTGATCGGAATGTGAATGTTTATTTCATATTTCAAGATTGCAGGTACAATTGACTCTGGAAAGTGAGTTATAGAGTCAATATTAAGGTAGAGTAGTTGTATTTATGAATTCTGAATTGTGTCATCCGTCGAACTGTAGCAGGCTGCTATAATTTAACCGTATGTACTTTCTTCAAAATATAGGCTTGTAACTGAAAAATTATGATCCATCTTTCTGGGGCAACTGCTTTATGTCTAAGCGAAGTGCATGGCTATCACCAAAAGTGTTGCAGTGGACTGAAGCTCAAATTAATTCATCAAGTCATGAAGACTAATGCATCAGTTGATCTAATTCTGTTGGTGAGCGCATGAAAGGTGCTCAAGTCAAGCTTGGACTTTTTATTTTTTAGGATTATGAAACATGTTTACATACATGGAAGTAATCTCATTTTTCGAGGTAATCCCCTTTCATTTTGGCAGTACAAGGATGCCAGCAGCGTAGAAAGATTTCTTTTATGTTGCAGCCATGCATGGACAGCCTACTGTATTTCATTATCCTAGTGGCCCAAAGAAATGAGTCTTGGAGTGAAGTTGGGCTTTTATAGCAGATGCGGCAGCACCTCTCATCCAAGATTATTTGTAAAGTGCCCATTGTGTGGTGCACTGTATGTGCACACATATTTTCCTGGATGAAGAGGACCCCCATTGTATTTAAGCAGGGCCATTTCTTCCTAAGTGCACTGTCTACACGTTAGAGAACCTCACAGCTGTACTTGCTCACTACTCGTGTACTTGCTCAGCTAGTCTCACTACTAGGGAGGAAATCAAAATGATGCTACATCTATCCACTCAAAAACCCATGACCATGAGTTCACCTGCCGACTGAGTTGCTCGAAACTTCTTGTGTTGGGAAGCTTCCATATGTGTTCATTGTTTAGGAAAGTGTAACTTTTATAAATGATTCACCCACATCTTGTCATAGGTGATGACCTGGCAAATAAACCTGTCACAAAACCTTTCCTGTCACAACATTCTTCAAGCTTTAGGCTAGTTTGCAGTCTACTGTGCCAATCGAAGACTGCTAGTTGTCTTGAAATCCAGTATTCACTGACATTTCGGAACATCAGGTGTTTGTGAATGATAGTATTCAGTGTCCCTTAAGAGAGATACATCTGTTCCACAGTTGAAGCATCAGTTGGTGGTTTTCAAGGATTTGACACTTCACTTCACAGATGCTCACGGGATTCTTGGAACTTGACTCGGGCTTGGGTCGCTTCCCGTTTCTGCTGCACTGGTGAAGCTTCCTCCAACTGAGGAGCGGTGGTGCATTGCTTGTACACACTTCCCTCCCTTCTCGGATGGAGTCGCCGTAGTGATTTCGAGGGCGTCATTTTCCCACTGTGGTCATGACGCTGCAGTGATGTTCCGCTCTGTATCCACAATTGCAGGGTAAGGGACAGTACTGATGTCTAGCTCGGCCACTGGTGTTCCAGCTTCCTGAGAGGCTCCAGTGTGCCTGAGAGGCTTCCAATTACGTGGGGTTATCTGCTCGTATCCCAAATGTACATGGGAGTGGCACGCTGCTCATGGTTAGCGTACAGCTGTTATCCTATATCGCTCAATCTTCTATGTTGTGTCTCAAAGTGCTGGGCTTGATGTGATCGCAATGTTGTACTAACCTGTTAGGACCTTTAATGAGCCACAATCTGTGCCCTAGTTTTCTCAAAACTGTTCCCTCCATCCAGATAGGGTTCTCTCCGAAGTTTCAAAAGAAAACTGCTTGTCCAACGGTGAGTGCTCTCTACACTTTGTCCCTGTGGCAGTTTGTATAGGTTTTGTTCTTGCTTTGGGCTGAATGTGCAGCTGGCGTTTGACCGCGGTGTGAAAGGAACGGCGTGAAAGGGTTAAGTGGCCTTAGCTCTTGCATTGTGTCTACTGGTTGTTCTACTTATTGGTTGCTAACCACGTGCCACTTGTGCTCTCAGCCTTGGCAAAGACAGCATAGCTTTGTTGCATTGGTGGACAAAAGCAGCTGCTTGACAGAAAATTCAAGATGCCTTTTGTCAGTTTTGTTGCTGTTGTGGTATGAAACGTTAATAGGTCATGACTGGATGCTGTGTAAATGACAGTGAGGGAGAATATTAAAAAATAAATATTAAGAAAATAGTACTGCTTCATTTTTGTAACATGCATTTGTCAGCATCGACTTGCTTAGAACATACATAGCAGAAAACCAAGAGGGTTGACTCCTATTAGAAGCGTTTGTAGTGTTAGAAAGGGGACTGTAGCAGTGATCCAAATTCACTTCTGTTAGTCAGTTATTTTAATGTTCGCTTTCTGTATACTAGACATTTTTTGGTTTGTTTTTTCATGGTGCCGTCAACCGTATGTTGCACACTAGCACAAAGGGAACTTTTACTGCAAGTATGTATGGTTGTAATACTAAGTCATGCAAGTCTTAGCACCGTGCTTCACTTGGTGGCTATTGTGCACAGTGCTAGGAAGTGACATTGTCATTTTACAAGCACTTTTTTCCTATGCATTTGCTTTTGTGCAATGTGGTCAAACTTTTTCATGTCTGTAATGAACGAGGAACATGCATGGCATAAATCTATGCTGTTCCAGCAGCAAACATTTGCGCAGTGTTGTGTGAGGCTTTCTACAGCTGCTTCTACGTGTTGCAGTCTTGTACATTGAGACCCTGGCGTAATTAACCTATGATACAACAATAAAGTGATTGATTTATTATATGATAAAAAATGAAATTAAATTTGTATTCATTCTTACAAGAGGGGGAATATCCATACACAAAAAAAGATATGTGTAATATAGCTTCAATGCGCTGCCACCGTACACGCAGACTGGGCAGGAGAGCTACGCACGAAGTCAAAATTAAGCATAATACAATCTCCCTGCGGTGATCGACTTGCACCGAACGAAACATTGATACGCTTCCGATAACATCGAGCGCGCATACGATCAGCTGTTTTAGCTGAGCGCTTGCTGTCCGCCCCGCTCAGACCGGCATATGCTAGCAAATGCCACACAACCGCTTAGCGGCGACGATATAATTGCGCTTGCGCACGACGCTCATTCCAGCAGCGGAACGAAGACCGCATCCCTCGCTCCGCTACAAAGCCGACTGAGCGGAGCGTGATAGCGGTGTCTTCTTGGCCTCGTCGTCGTTTTGCAGCCGAGTTCATAGCGCGTCGCTCGCGTCTCGGCAAGGCGCGCTTATCAAATGTGAAATCTACGCAGTTCCCTGCAGTATCTCGGAGCATGAAATCTGAGCCGTGCGGAGCGTAAACAGCGTTCTTCTAAAACTGTCTATATAGTCTCTACCGGTGCTCGCATGTAGTTGCAGCGCGCAGCTTCAGAAATACGCCGGCATGCAGGCCAACTGAGAAGGCAACTTTGGTCATGTGCGCATGCACCCGTAGACTCGCTCTTGCCTTCACGCAGCTGACACGCGTGGACGACTGTTTCCAGCGTTTACAAATAATGCCGGAGCCATGCAGAAGGGAGGGCTTCCTTGGCAACTCATCGCGACGTCTTTCCTACTTCATTGATGGCTCACCATACCAATCTACTTGCATCGATCTTTCATGAAGATACACTTTATCGAATACCTGTGGTTTGGTGTCGCCTCATGCCTTCATAAATGCGTGCATTAGCTAACATGCGTCGACGCCGCGACGCATTTCGCAGTGCCCATCTAATCGCGGGCGCCATATTGGGGCTCCGTCGTTAGTGTCGATCTGCTAGTCAATCGTGCACACAGCATTGCTGTCGGTGTTGTAAGGCAGCAAACAGGCTTGCTGTCGTTGCAAACAGCATTGCTGTCGATGTCGGAAGGCAGCAAACAGGCATGCTGTCGTTGCAGACAGCATTGCTGTCGGTGTCGGAAGGCTGCAAACAGACATGCTGTCGTTGCAAACAGCATTGCTGTCGGTGTCGGAAGGCAGCAAACAGACATGCTGTCGTTGCAAACAGCATTGCTGTCGGTGTCGGAAGGCAGCAAACAGGCATGCTGTCGTTGCAAACAGCATTGCTGTCGGTGTCGGAAGGCTGCAAACAGACATGCTGTCGTTGCAAACAGCATTGCTGTCGGTGTCGGAAGGCAGCAAACAGACATGCTGTCGTTGCAAACAGCATTGCTGTCGGTGTCGGAAGGCAGCAAACAGGCATGCTGTCGTTGCAGACAGCATTGCTGTCGGTGTCGGAAGGCTGCAAACAGACATGCTGTCGTTGCAAACAGCATTGCTGTCGGTGTCGGAAGGCAGCAAACAGGCATGCTGTCATTGCAAATAGCATTGCTGTCGGTGTCGGAAGGCAGCAAACAGGCATGCTGTCGTTGCAGACAGCATTGCTGTCGGAGTCGGAAGGCTGCAAACAGACATGCTGTCGTTGCAAACAGCATTGCTGTCGGTGTCGGAAGGCTGCAAACAGACATGCTGTCGTTGCAAACAGCATTGCTGTCGGTGTCGGAAGGCTGCAAACAGACATGCTGTCGTTGCAAACAGCATTGCTGTCGGTGTCGGAAGGCTGCAAACAGACATGCTGTCGTTGCAAACAGCATTGCTGTCGGTGTCGGAAGGCAGCAAACAGACATGCTGTCGTTGCAAACAGCATTGCTGTCGGTGTCGGAAGGCAGCAAACAGGCATGCTGTCGTTGCAGACAGCATTGCTGTCGGTGTCGGAAGGCTGCAAACAGGCATGCTGTCGTTGCAAACAGCATTGCTGTCGGTGTCGGAAGGCAGCAAACAGGCATGCTGTCGTTGCAAATAGCATTGCTGTCGGTGTCGGAAGGCAGCAAACAGGCATGCTGTCGTTGCAAACAGCATTGCTGTCGGTGTCGGAAGGCTGCAAACAGACATGCTGTCGTTGCAAACAGCATTGCTGTCGGTGTCGGAAGGCAGCAAACAGGCATGCTGTCATTGCAAACAGCATTGCTGTCGGTGTCGGAAGGCTGCAAACAGACATGCTGTCGTTGCAAACAGCATTGCTGTCGGATGTCGGAAGGCAGCAAACAGGCATGCTGTCGTTGCAAACAGCATTGCTGTCGGTGTCGGAAGGCTGCAAACAGACATGCTGTCGTTGCAAACAGCATTGCTGTCGGTGTCAGAAGGCAGCAAACAGGCATGCTGTCGTTGCAGACAGCATTGCTGTCGGTGTCGGAAGGATGCAAACAGACATGCTGTCGTTGCAAACAGCATTGCTGTCGGTGTCGGAAGGCAGCAAACAGGCATGCTGTCGTTGCAAACAGCATTGCTGTCGGTGTCGGAAGGCTGCAAACAGACATGCTGTCGTTGCAAACAGCATTGCTGTCGGTGTCGGAAGGCAGCAAACAGGCATGCTGTCGTTGCAAACAGCATTGCTGTCGGTGTCGGAAGGCTGCAAACAGACATGCTGTCGTTGCAAACAGCATTGCTGTCGGTGTCGGAAGGCAGCAAACAGGCATGCTGTCGTTGCAAACAGCATTGCTGTCGGTGTCGGAAGGCTGCAAACAGACATGCTGTCGTTGCAAACAGCATTGCTGTCGGTGTCGGAAGGCAGCAAACAGGCATGCTGTCGTTGCAAACAGCATTGCTGTCGGTGTCGGAAGGCAGCAAACAGGCATGCTGTCGTTGCAAACAGCATTGCTGTCGGTGTCGGAAGGCTGCAAACAGACATGCTGTCGTTGCAAACAGCATTGCTGTCGGTGTCGGAAGGCAGCAAACAGGCATGCTGTCGTTGCAAACAGCATTGCTGTCGGTGTCGGAAGGCTGCAAACAGACATGCTGTCGTTGCAAACAGCATTGCTGTCGGTGTCGGAAGGCTGCAAACAGACATACTGTCGTTGCAAACAGCATTGCTGTCGGTGTCGGAAAGCAGCAAACAGGCATGCTGTCATTGCAAACAGCATTGCTGTCGGTGTCGGAAGGCTGCAAACAGACATGCTGTCGTTGCAAACAGCATTGCTGTCGGTGTCGGAAGGCAGCAAACAGGCATGCTGTCGTAGCAAACAGCATTGCTGTCGGTGTCGGAAGGCTGCAAACAGGCATGCTGTCGTTGCAAACAGCATTGCTGTCGGTGTCGGAAGGCTGCAAACAGACATGCTGTCGTTGCAAACAGCATTGCTGTCGGTGTCGGAAGGCAGCAAACAGGCATGCTGTCGTTGCAAACAGCATTGCTGTCGGTGTCGGAAGGCTGCAAACAGGCATGCTGTCGTTGCAAACAGCATTGCTGTCGGTGTCGGAAGGCAGCAAACAGATATGCTGTCGTTGCAAACAGCATTGCTGTCGGTGTCGGAAGGCAGCAAACAGGCATGCTGTCGTTGCAAACAGCATTGCTGTCGGTGTCGGAAGGCTGCAAACAGGCATGCTGTCGTTGCAAACAGCATTGCTGTCGGTGTCGGAAGGCAGCAAACAGGCATGCTGTCGTTGCAAACAGCATTGCTGTCGGTGTCGGAAGGCTGCAGACAGACATGCTGTCGTTGCAAACACCATTGCTGTCGGTGTCGGAAGGCAGCAAATAGGCATGCTGTCGTTGCAAACAGCATTGCTGTCGGTGTCGGAAGGCTGCAGACAGGCATGCTGTCGTTGCAAACAGCATTGCTGTCGGTGTCGGAAGGCAGCAAACAGGCATGATGTCGTTGCAAACAGCATTGCTGTCGGTGTCGGAAGGCAGCAAACAGGCATGCTGTCGTTGCAAACAGCATTGCTGTCGGTGTCGGAAGGCAGCAAACAGGCATGCTGTCGTTGCAAACAGCATTGCTGTCGGTGTCGGAAGGCAGCAAACAGGCATGATGTCGTTGCAAACAGCATTGCTGTCGGTGTCGGAAGGCAGCAAACAGGCATGCTGTCGTTGCAAACAGCATTGCTGTCGGTGTCGGAAGGCTGCAAACAGACATGCTGTCGTTGCAAACACCATTGCTGTCGGTGTCGGAAGGCAGCAAATAGGCATGCTGTCGTTGCAAACAGCATTGCTGTCGGTGTCGGTAGGCTGCAAACAGACATGCTGTCGTTGCAAACAGCATTGCTGTCGGTGTCGGAAGGCTGCAAACAGGCATGCTGTCGTTGCAAACAGCATTGCTGTCGGTGTTGGAAGGCTGCAAACAGACATGCTGTCGTTGCAAACAGCATTGCTGTCGGTGTCGGAAGGCAGCAAACAGGCATGCTGTCGTTGCAAACAGCATTGCTGTCGGTGTCGGAAGGCAGCAAACAGGCATGCTGTCGTTGCAAACAGCATTGCTGTCGGTGTCGGAAGGCTGCAAACAGACATGCTGTCGTTGCAAACAGCATTGCTGTCGGTGTCGGAAGGCAGCAAACAGGAATTCTGTCGTTGCAAACAAGAATCTTGTCGTTGCCGACAAGAATGCTGTCGTTCCGACAAGAACGCTTTGACGGATTTTTTGACTGGGCTAGCATACGTGGTATTGCATCTGACTTGCTAAATAGCTATTTAAATAACAGATTGCAGTATGTTCAGGTCAATGGCGTACCCTCAGAGAAATTGAAAATTCAGCATGGCGTTCCTCAAGGATCAATATTAGGACCGTTATGTTTTTAGTATACATACATAATATTGCTAACGTATCCGAATCGCCTAATCTGGTCATGTACGCTGATGATACGAATATATATATTTATAATCCCACTCCTTGTCCCAAATGGAGGTTATGGCAAATGCATATTTAAGAAAGCTATATAACTGGTTATTGACCAATAGGCTAAGCCTTAATTTATCAAAGACCAACTACATTATTTTTCATCCTATCAATACAGTATAGAAAGTATCACTCTCCAAATTGTCTACGAGCATACTGAATTAAAGCGAGTTTCAAACCAGAAATTTCTTGGTGTTTGGTTCAATGGGAATCTTTCATGGAATTTTCACACCAACAAATTAATGTCCGATCTAAGTAAAACAGTCGGTTATTTGCATAAGATACCTAATTTCTTGCCCCCCTGGTTAAAGATATCTATGTAATACGCACTCCTGTACTCAAGGTTATCATACTGGATTCTGGTTTGGGGAACTACGACGTCCAGCAATTACCTTAAACTAATTTCGATACAGAAACGCGCTTTGCGTGCTATTGAAGGGTTCTATGGCAGACCTTCAGATTTACCTACATGACCGCTATT
The DNA here is from genome assembly GCF_013339745.2 of Dermacentor silvarum. Taxonomy (NCBI): domain Eukaryota; kingdom Metazoa; phylum Arthropoda; class Arachnida; order Ixodida; family Ixodidae; genus Dermacentor; species Dermacentor silvarum. The sequence continues at coordinate 167,493,897 of NC_051160.1, forward strand.
TCAGAAACATGGCATCCCTCAAGGATCAATATTAGGATCTTTATTGTTTTTAGTATACATAAATGATATTGCTAACATATACGAATCGCCCAATATGGTCATGTACGCTGACGATACGAATATATTTTTTCATCCCACTCCTTGTCCCAAATGGAGGTTACGGCAAATGCATATTTAAGAAAGCTACATAACTGGTTATTGACCAATAGGCTAAGGCTTAATTTATCAAAGACAAACTACAATATTTTTCATGCTATCAATACAGTAGAAAGTATCACTCTCCAAATTGTCTACGAGCATACTGAATTAAAGCGAGTTTCAAACCAGAAATTTCTTGGTGTTTGGTTAAATGAGAATCTTTCTTAGAATTTTCACAGCAACAAATTAATGTCCGATCTAAGTAAAACAGTCGGTTATTTGCATAAGATGTCTCATTTGTCGCCCCCCTGGTTAAAGATATCCATGTATTACGCACTCCTGTACTCAAGGCAGTAGCGCACCCAGGATCTCTGCCAGGGGGGGTTGACAGTTTGCCAATACCATCTAAACAGCGCTAATTTCACTTTCTTCGGGGGAAATTGTCAAAAAATGCGCTTTTTGCGAGTGTGCAGACGATTGCGCGTCTTACATCTTAGTTTCAGTACTGAAATGCGTAAGGAAAGAAAAGGGGTTAAACAAAAGAGGGGGTTAAGTCGGCCTCACGGGGGGGGTTACAACCTCCGAATCACCCCCCGTCGGTGCGCCACTGACTCAAGGTTATCATACTGCATTCTTGTTTGGGGAACTACGACGTCCAGCAATTACCTTAAACTAATTTCGATACAGAAACGCGCTTTGCGTGCTATAGAGGGGTTTCATGGCAGACCTTCAGATTTACCTACATGACCGCTATTTCAAAAACATGGCATCCTTAATGTAAAGGAAGTATATAATTTCTGTCTACTTAAGTACATACATCGTCATCATTTGTTGTTTTCTTGTCCAGATAATTCCAGCAGCCGATATGCTTTCCGGACGAAACGTAAACTTGTTCCAATCACACGCACCAATTATGGCAAGCAAACACTAAGTTACCAAATTCCCACGGTAATAAATCGATTTCCCTTTGAAACGGAATATTACCTTCCACAAAAACGTTTTAAATCTATAATTAAAAACGCCTATTGGAATAAACGGAATCAGATATTTATTTTGTCGATAGACTTTGGATTTATTTTTTTACCTGTGAGATATTTTTTCTCTTACACACCTGTTGCCAGTTTTGCGATATTAATTCTGTGTTTTAGGACTGTCATTTTTATGTTTGTAAAAAATTATGTATCTTTATACCGCTCACACGATAAGTTGTGCATGCGATTTAATTAATATTCTTGTACAAATTTCATGCATGTTCTGTGAAGTGCTTGTGCACAATGCAAGCTGTTCCACGGGTGACCAGGACCTTGTCAGGCTCTTGCCTTTTGTCTTGGCGCCCTCTTTTCGTTGAAAAGAAAATAAACTTTCATTTTCACGAATGGGTCGAGTGACACTGGTGTTATGTCAGTCTACTCAGGCTTGTTATGAACTGGTTTACTCATGCAAAATAAATAGCTGCTCAGAAAATAAAGTGAAATAATTGTGCTTACCTGCTGTCAATAGGCAACCTGAAAAACTTCGTGGAACTGGAATTTCCGGTGTTCGAACACTACAGAGCCACACAACACATTTGATGCCCCGATTTAGCCATCTTCGTCTAATGCTTGGTTGACCTGGTTTCCCGCATGTTGCGTTCGTCACGCGCCAGATCAAGCGTCTCTGTGTTATCTTTCCCATCTTCATACTTTGGACGACAACCGAAGCAGACGACCAAGCGCGATCCGACTTCTGATACGAATACCTGACTCACCCGACTTGGCAATGTATGCCGATGATACCAACGTATTTTTTACATCCAATGACACCTCCGAACTTACTAGTATTGTTAACGCGTATCTAAATCGCTTGTCAATTTGGCTGAGAGAGAATAGTCTAGAATTAAATACTGCAAAGACAACATACATTTTATTCAGAGCTCGTAACAAGAACATACCCAATGAGATTAACATTTATTTCAATGAAACGGCTATTAACCATGTCCAGGAACAAATATTCTTAGGCGTATGGTTTGATGAACATTTATCCTGGGGTTCACATATCAGGATGCTTTGCATTGACCTGTCTAAATCTGTCGGTATCATTCATAGAATAAAACAGCTAATTCCGCTTTTGCTCAAACAACAGTTATACAATGCTCTTTTTTACTCTAAACTCTGCTACGGGGTCTTGGTATGGGGTACAACTTCAAAAACAAACTACAACAAATTAATTCTTTTACAGAAACGAATCCTTCGTATGTACTGCAATCACCATAGCCGTTTCGTAGACCTTGAAACAGCTCCATTATTTCAGCGCTACTCCCTTCTTCGAGCAGACAGAATATACTATAAGAAGCTTCTGGTCACCATACATAAACAAAAATTATTCACCAAAACGGACAATGATGAAATATCTCATTACCCTCTACGCCGGAAAACCAGGCACATTCCAAAAACAAGAAAAAATTATGGAAAACAAACATTCTTATATCAATCGTCAGAAATATTGAACAAGGTAGGAGAACTGTTAAATTTTAGCGCTTGTGAAAGCTCGTTCAAAAAAGAGCTTAGTGCATTATTGCTCGCCGAAGACATTGCTTTCACTAGTTATTGATATTTGGTTTCTTTCACATCTGTACGTATGCATGTATGACATAAAAAGTTCATATAGGTACCATTTGTGCTAATGTTTTTTTTTTGTTTACTCAATACAATGAAGAAATGTATGTTATCACCGCTGTTGTAACTGTGGGGGCTGGGACCTCTGTCAGGCCTCTGTGCCTTTAGTCCCAGTCTCCCCTCGTTTGAACGAGAAATAAAGTTCATTCATTCATTCATATCACTGAGCGACTGGCAAGCGTGAGCGGAGGAATGCTCGACGGATACACGAAGACGACCACTTCACGCGCTTCACACGATTTAAAATTCACAAAAAGAAAAAGAAAAAAAAATAACTTAGGATGTCCGGCAACCACTAGGAGCGCGCATGTTCCTTGAAACTGAAATTGGCTTTGCCTTCCGGGGGCTGGCTGACGTTTGGTCGGGGCACTGCTTGCCGGATGGGTCGGTGCGCGAGCACGGTCGGCATCGCGTCTGGTCGCAGCCTGAGCTTTTTCTAGGTTATCCCATACTCGGCGAGCAGGCTCAAATCGTCGTTGAAGCTGTCTGGCGTGAAATGTTTCGAGAACAAAACAAAAGCGTCAGATGAACGCCAGTCCTTCCAGCCCACATTCATCTCCGAAGCCCTATAGGCTTGACGGGCACCTTGGGGAACCTGAAGTACGATACGGAGCTCTCCTTGCTTCGTTGGCTCTGCCACCCCACATAGCTTCATAGGCGCCGCGGTGGCCTTGTTTCAGCCGCTGCAAGTTGAACAATTCCAATGGCAAGCTGAACAACAAATCAGAAGTTTCCCGCTTGCGCGCACAGCTGAAACACGGAGATTCTTCTCCAGAATCTTCGCCAGAGTGAAACGATCGAAAGTTACAGCATCAAAGGCAGAAAGTGATGCTGCAGCTTCATACCTAATGATCGTACGACGCCGTTTGATCGGTGATGAAATCGTTAATTATAGACGGCGGCTCTCGTCAGCGCTCCTGGTTGGCAGCGATGGTCGACTGCGTTGTTTTCGCTGACCGATTGCCTACTGGATTCTAACATCAAAAGTAGTTTCGTGCTAGTCGCGCGGAGACACAGCTTCCATCGTCACCGCCTGCTACAAAATGGTGCCTGAATTGCACGGCCCGCTTTTTGTTGTTTGCTGGCACGCGCTGCTCACCGGAATCGATCCACCCTCCACCGATCTGCGCGGTGGCACGATGGCGCGCACTCGTGTCGTGTTCGCCCCAGTCGAACGTGCGCCACCACACGCGTGGTGTCCAGATGAACGTGCGACACCGCGCGAGTGCACTGAAAACTGCACGAGTGCCATCAGCCGAAGGCACCAAAAGTTTCGTTTCCGTCGTTTTATTTCAGTTTCGAAAACACCTAATATTTCAAGCATTTGTCATCAATAAAATGCTTGAACTTGTTCACGTCTGCAAATCACGGCGAGACCAAGTGATAAGCGGCCTATGTAATAAAGTGTCGTCTACTGAACTTCGAAGTCTGCATGTATCTCGCAGAGGGCGCTACAGTCACAAACTCCCGTCCGGTGGCTCGCACGTTCGTCTGGCAGGAGCGAAACGTGAATCTCGGCGGTGTTATGCGTAATTTGCTCTGCACTGCGATGGTGTCAGGGGGGCTCAGCCGAAGGTACCATATACATCCAAGCGCATCACCTCAATGTGTGGCACATACCCATTGCATTCATGTCGCAGTTCGCTAAAGCGTGTGCGTGGAAGACGTTTATTGAAAAAAATTCGCCGGCCCTTCCACTCCGTGAATATGGTTAACCAGCGAAGCTGAAACGTGCGGCCCCGGTGTTTATAACTAGGTTAATCCCGAGGATTCATTAAATTCTTTCTCAATTATGATGTTACACACACGTTCGGCTGCGACGGAGAGAACGACGTCACTGATGGTATGCTCGTAGTGCGCCGTTGTCGCTTGCATTCGATGCCTAGAGTTTGCTCGGCGGCGTGGTTAGCAGCCTTCGCCCGCCATTGCCGCTTGCTAGTCTTAGAAATAAATTGCTTCAAAATTAAATCTGTCCATTACGTTAGACAATGAGTGGCTCATACTCCCGCAAACGCCCCTCCCCCCCCCCCACCCCATTACGACAACAGAAGAGAAGTGAAATTCTACGCTGGAATGATGAGCGGCAACACAGCCAGCTGCGGAGGAAGACGACGACGCTCGAGTCTATGCTGATGATGATAGTTTTTTGTACACAGGCGATTTCGCCTAACCATATACGATTTCGCCTGGACATGTAAAGCATCGCTTTATAAGGGCACACAACCAGTGGTTTGAGGGTGTACACAACAATGGTAACAACAGGTACAAAAAAGAGACATGGACGAGCGCTGACTTCCAACAACTTTATTATTGAAGACATTGAAATATTTACATAAGGAAAGCGAAGCTCTGCTTATCGATAACAAACAAGATAAAATGGAGGCAGAAAGAGCTAAACATTAGAAAAGATAAATATAAAAAAGTCATACATTACTTAAATAACCATCACTATCACAATGTACACGTGCGGCTCTCAAGAAACATGAGCTCTTATCAGACAGAGCAATTCATGCAAGAAAAATTTGAAATTTTCTCTACTGGTATATTTGGGTAGTCAAAATCGCCCATCGTGAAATCAGCTGCTCAAAACTTTGAGGACGCTTAAGCTTCGCCTTTAAGAGTGGAACGCGATAGCAGCATTGCAGGGCAGAGCAATCCTTCACACCCCCGTAAGGCAGAGGCTTCAAGCAGCACGGCCGCTGGATAAAAAAAGGTCCTTTTTTGATCCAGCGGCCGTGCAAGCAGTGACTCATCAATGGTTCATACCCCGGTAAGCAAGAAAAAAGGGGGGTATGTGTTTGAGTTTCCGCGTAACAGAATAATGTTTTCTCGCATATTCAAATTACGTCGCATGTAATGTAAGTCGGACTTTACAAATTTTCTGACACATTTTACTTCGAGAAATTCAATTAGTTCCGTAACGCCTCTGCTCCAGGCGGACGGCCTGCGTGGTTGTGAGTCGGGATTATTCTTTCTGACGGACAATGCCGCCGGCCGCGGACGCCGACATCGGATTTTTGGCCACACAGGGCCCTTAACGTGTCGCGTTAAAATGGAGCCGGGCTTCTCTCGCGCCGTAATGCTGCTACTGCACTCTGTTTGGCACTCCACACGTTGCGCCGTCTATCTGCGACGCCGTAAAATCAGTGCTCTGCACAGGTTCGATTCCGCCGAGTATCGGACCAATTGAAAAGTTCATTCGACATTGCAAAGTTCATTCGAAAAGGTCATTCCGCTACTCATTCGACAATAACACCAACAAAAGACCCAGGTTAACGGGAGAACGACTAGATAGATGATACACAGTTAGCCCCAGGAAACTGCGTGAAGTACCCTAAGAATCGCATTAAAATGCTCTGAACTGCTGAAGAGGGCAGTGAAAAATACTGAGTTGGTTGCGTTCCCGTAGCGCACACGCGGATGTTAGAGCGCAGCCCATTCCTGCGTTGAGCGTCGGCCTTTGTGTAACCGGCAGAACCAACGAGCCAGGCGCAGGGGAGGATGAAGGACGGCGATGGCGAAGAGAGCGCGAAGAGAAACGTGGAGGTGGAGGGTACAGCGGAAGCATGAGTAGGAAAGTGGAGGAGGAGAGTATGGCGAAAGGGTGAGGAGGAAAGCGGAGTTCCGCACGAGACGTGCTCCACGGCGACGACCGCATTACGAGATGACGTCATAGTAGCGTGGTTCCGGGTTCGATTCCCAGTTGTGGCGGCCACGATTTCATTGTAGTGAAGTGTGAAAGCGCTCCTGGGCTTAATGTTAGGTGTAGCTCAAAGAACATAGAGGTGGTAAAAGTTAACACTGAGCACAGGCCCATAAGGCGTTTCACGTGACCCACTGTAAAGTCTTAGGACATTCATCGCAGCAATTTAATTTTGTTAGCGTATATATGCATCCCTTCTTCCTGTCATCATCATCATTTAATGCATAAGCGTTCTTTGACGAGAATCCCGGAGAAACCGTGTCTGTCCCATAACGTCTCATAACTGAGAAATAAGTACGTAATTGGTCAGCTTAAGACATGTAATCGCTATGATAGTGTTACTGTAGATAAGTGGTAGCTTTGTGTAAATTGGAAGCTTGAGTGTAAATTGCTGACAAATCTTCAGCAGCTTAAAGTCCTTAATAATTTTTCGTCACCCCTTGCATATGTCAGTTGCGTTAACACGAGACTAAGGGAACACTTGTCTAGTCTCAAAGGTCGCCCTAGTACGCATTTGGCGATGCATTGTGAAGAACATGCGTGCTCACCTTGTCTTGAAAGCACCGCCATTTTGTTTAGGCATAGAAATCAAACCGCGAGAGAAATTGTGGAAGCTCACTGGATTGATAAACTAAAAGAAAAATGCATCAGTCATCCTTCTGTTTCATTGTTAGATAAAGAGAATTCGCTGCTGTCATCATATCTTTAACGCGTGTTTGCCTTTTGTGCTTGTTTTATGAACACTGCTGTTTTTTTATGCTGACCGCGTAGCGGCATTTTATGACAAGCGTTATTTTATGCGCTCTTGACATGTTCTATTGACAGGATCGCGCAGATATGTGGGTATTTAAGCCGGTGGTTCTTCAATAATAAACATCAGTTGTTAGAAAGCGCTCGTCCTTGTGTCTCCTTTTCTTCGTCCCTGTTTGTTTGCGCGCAAAAATTTAAGAAAATGAATCTGTTCCAACTAGGCCGACTCGCAGTTATGCTTCAGTTCATTTCTAGTTCTTCCGGCCCTCTTTCTACTTGTCCAAACTATGGCTTAAACAACCCAGCAGTTCTGGTGCCCATTATCGCGGTCTGTGAATGCAGAGCACGGGTGTTAAGCTGGTTCCTGAAACTTGGAAAATGCCCAAATGACGTGTTGCTGGTGACCGGATGGTTGCCCCCGTCTGCGGGACATGGGAGAAGAATAATCAAGATCTTGAGATCAGAGAGCCATAGACAGGTTAGACATTTTAAAGAATGTCTAAAGGTGGCCTGTTCGTCTCCTTCCGGTGGTCTGTTCAATGTGAAGGCTTTTCGTGACTGGTGCAGACAGGCAAATATTCTAACTGAAGCCATGTGGAACGATGTGCGTCGGACATTGCCGAAAAAGAAGAAACGAGATTTGCCAGAGGGACGCCTTCTAATACTAGGGGGCGCAACGGTGGAAGAACGGCATCAAGAGGTACTCAAGCTGGGGCCAAAGTTCTGCGTCGAGCCAAGGATCGGCATCGTCGACAGATTATCACTTACAAGGGGCATTGCCAGGAGTGTACCAGAGAAGGAAAAAGAACGATGTGTGGTGGAATGTGTGGATGTGGTGGCCAAGGCTTCGGTAAGCGATAGATCCAGACCTAATATTGATAGGACTGCTAAGTATTTGGTTGAGAATAATCTGCGTGTGGTTCAAGCTGACAAGGAAGGCTTTCTGGTTGTTGTACCAAATGATTGTTATTTAGAAAAAGCTTTCCTAGCGGTGAACAAGTGCTTTAGAAAAAGTGATGTGAATTTCGAAAATGTAAAAAAGAAGGCGGTGGAGCTATTGAAGAAATGTAAACAAGAAAAGCTCGCGTCACATGTAAAGAACTCAAAAGGAATGATATTGGATATATTTTTTACTGCAAAAACACACAAGCAAGGAATTCCGTTTAGGCCAATTGTGTCCGAGCGAGGGTGTTGGCAGGTTCTGGTCGCAGGATTCTTGCAGAAAATGTTGAATTCCTTAGAAGTACAGGATCCGTACTTATTAAAAAACTCTGAAGGCCTCGTGAAATTTTTGGCATCAGATAGTACAAGTTGCAGCTGGGGATTCAGCATAGATGTTCAAGACCTCTATTATTCCTTGCCGCATGGGCCCTTAATGCGCAGTGTTAATGATTGCATAACAAATGAGAATGACGAGGTGTCATTTCGCAACACGTGCGGGATGACTGTTGAGTCCTTTCTTGAACTTCTGCATTTTTATTTAGCTAATACACATGTAGGATTCTGTGATGAAACGTATATACAGGCAGGGGGCGTGTGCATCGGGTCAAAGGTAGCTCCCATCCTTAGTAGCATTTTTCTGGGAAGCATAGACACAGAGCTGGCAAAAGATTTAGAAGGTGTAGTATATAAGGTATACAGATATGTAGATGACTACTTGATCTTGGGCTGTCATGTAGACAAAGATGTTTTCAGAAATAGGGTAGTAAAATCCTTTAATTCTCTGGGCTAGGGCTTGACATTCACTTCTGAAGTACCAGTAGATAATAAGCTACAGTTTCTAGATGTAAAGTTAGAATTTCTACCGGAACATGTGTGTTGGTCATTCTCGCCCCGAGACTGGAAAACCGCTAAAGAACTATGCCTCTAACCATTCCAGGCTTGTGAAGAATGGTATAGTCATTTCATGTTTCAGATCAGCGTTGTTGAAATCATGTTATCACACTGTAAACATTGCATTTCTTGAACAAGTCAATCAGTTGAGAAATGCTGGGTACCCACTCGTTGTGATGCTGGCGTCATGCTCTAGATTAATGAAAAAGCTAAAACAGGATAAAGAATCATGCACAAGTAATCAAAGACAGAAAGATTTAGCTTCTAAGGTGTCAGTGATTCCGTATGTTCATGGCCTTTCACACAGACTTAAGAAGGTGGCTGGGAGTTACGAAGTAAAAGTGGTGTTTTCAGCAAAAAACAAAATAGGTAGCGTGTGTTCTAAGGTCAAAAGTAAGTTTGAAAGTAAGGATGATGCTAAGAAAGGATGTAGTATAAAACATCCACGTAAGAACCAATTTGTCGATTGCGCGATGAACGTTGTTTATCAGATTCCTTTGACGTGTGGTCATGTGTACGTAGGGCAGACTTCGAGATGCGTTAACACGAGACTAAGGGAACACTTGTCTAGTCTCAAAGGTCGCCCTAGTACGTATTTGGCGATGCATTGTGAAGAACATGCGTGCTCACCTTGTCTTGAAAGCACCGCCATTTTGTTTAGGCATAGAAATCAAACCGCGAGAGAAATTGTGGAAGCTCACTGGATTGATAAACTAAAAGAAAAATGCATCAGTCATCCTTCTGTTTCATTGTTAGATAAAGAGAATTCGCTGCTGTCATCATATCTTTAACGCGTTTTTGCCTTTTGTGCTTGTTTTATGAACACTGCTGTTTTTTTATGCTGACCGCGTAGCGGCATTTTATGACAAGCGTTATTTTATGCGCTCTTGACATGTTCTATTGACAGGATCGCGCAGATCTGTGGGTATTTAAGCCGGTGGTTCTTCAATAATAAACATCAGTTGTTAGAAAGCGCTCGTCCTTGTGTCTCCTTTTCTTCGTCCCTGTTTGTTTGCGCGCAAAAATTTAAGAAAATAGCACAGAGGTCAGTTGCTTGCCAACACCTCCATCTTAAAACAAATCTAGAGGCAGTAGCAGTTAGGACAATACTCTTTGACAGGTTGGTGACAGTCTGTTCATTGTACGTACCACCTGAACATCGTTTGGAACTTAGAGAACTTGAAACACTTGTTAATCAGCTCCCTGAACCATTCATTTTAACAGATCTGAACGCCCATAACACGATGTGGGGCGACTTGCGCTGCGACGCAAGAGGGCGTACTGTAGAAGACTTCCTTTTGTGTTCTGGTGCGGTTCTGTTGAATAAAAAGGAACCCACCTTCTACAGCGCCACACATAAGACATTCTCTTCAATAGATTTAACCATAGCTTCTCCAACTCTGATGCCATACCTTGACTGGAAGATCATAAAAAACCCTTATGGAAGTGACCACTTCCCTATTGTTTTAAATCTAACAAAACAAGCTGGCTACCCTCCACAGGTTCCCCGATGGAAAACCGACTCGTCGAACTGGGAACTGTTTGAAAAGATTACGTACTTGAAGTGGGATGATTTGGTTTTCTTTAATATAGATGAAGCTGTGGAATATTTGACAGGTTTTATCATAGACGCCGCTGAAAAATGCGTAAAACAAACTAACGGACTTGCTAATAAGCGTCGCATACCTGGGTGGAATGAGGAATGTAGAGAGGCACGGAAAAAACAAAATAAAGCTTGGGGCCTGCTCCGCGACTCTCCAACTGCGGAGAATCTCACTAATTTCAAACAGGCAAAATCACAGGGCAGGAGAATACGCCGACGTGCTAAGCGGGCTAGTTGGGAAAGGTACATAAGTAGCATCAATTCTTACAAGGATGAGAGTAAGGTGTGGAACAGAGTGAACAAATTAAAAGGCCGGGAAACACAACCACTTCCCTTAGTAAACACTCAAGGTGACAGTATGAAAGATCAGGCTGATTTCCTGGGCGAGCATTTTGAAAGCATTTCCAGTACATCCCACTATGAGCCAACTTTCCTAAAGTTCAAGGAACACGCAGAGCGGGAGCGCCTCAAACGAAAGGGCACAACAGAAGTGACCTACAACCGTCCGTTTAGTCTCGCAGAACTCAAGGCTTCTCTCAGTTCTTGCAGCAACTCAGCACCAGGTGGTGACCGCATAATATACGAAATGATCAAGAACCTGCACTCAGAAACATTAAACACGCTTCTGTGTCTTTACAATACCATGTGGTCATCCGGACATATTCCATCCTCATGGAAACAAGCCATTATCATCCCAATTTATAAACAAGGCAAAGACCCTGCATTAGCCAGCAGCTATAGGCCAATAGCACTTACAAGCTGTATGTGCAAGTTATATGAAAAAATGGTGAACCGGCGTCTAATCTATTATCTGGAAAGCAACCGTCTACTTGACCCCTTCCAATGTGGTTTCAAGGAGGGTAGGTCAACAATAGACCACCTCGTTCGCATTGAGGGAAACATTAGAGACGCTTATATACACAAACAATTCTTTTTATCTGTATTTCTGGACTTGGAGAAAGCCTATGACACAACATGGCGATTCGGAATCCTTCGAGACCTATCTGCAATGGGTGTACGCGGCAACATGTTAAACATGATAGAAAGTTACTTGACTAACCGCACATTCCGCGTTAGAGTGGGCAATGCCCTGTCCAGAAGCTTCATTCAAGAGACTGGTGTGCCACAAGGGGGCGTGCTTGGTTGCACCCTCTTCATTGTGAAAATGAATTCCCTTCACAAAGCCATACCATCCTCTATGTTTTACTCAGTGTATGTCGATGATGTGCAGATGGGATTTAGGTCTTGTAACCTTGCAATATGCGAGCGTCAGGTTCAGCTCGGACTGAACAAAGTTTCAAAATGGGCAAATGAAAATGGTTTTAAGCTAAACCCCCTCAAAAGCTCCTGTGTACTTTTCTCTAGAAAGAGAGGCTTAATACAAGATCCTGATATTATGCTCCACCGACAACACATACCAAGCAACACTGAACATAAATTCTTAGGTGTTATACTCGACTCGAAACTGACATTCATTCCTCACATCAAGTATATCAAAACTAAGTGCCTGAAAACAATGAACATCCTGAAAATACTGTCACACACAACATGGGGTAGCGACGGGAAGTGCCTCACGAACCTCTACAGGAGCCTTGTACGATCGCGTTTAGACTACGGCGCTGTAGTGTATCATTCTGCTGCCCCCAGTGCACTCAAGATGCTCGACCCTGTGCATCATCTTGGTATCCGCCTTGCCACCGGTGCCTTCAGGACAAGCCCTGTCCAAAGCCTCAATGTCGAGTCGAACGAATGGTCCCTTGATCTACAACGGTCATATTCTAATTTTAATTACTTTCTAAAAGTACATACTGATAAAGACCATCCTTGTTATTCTATCATCAACGATATGACCTCTGCAACACTTTTTCATAACAAGCCTGCAGCGAGAGAGCCATTCTCGCTCCGTGAGAGGAGGCTGAGTGAAGAAATGGACGTCCCGCTTTTTGAAAATCGCCTAATGGCTCCTGCTAAGCCGTTACCGCCGTGGTTGTGGCGCACCATAGACTGCGACACGTCATTTGTGGAGGTAACGAAGCACGCTCCAGAGGCCCACATTTGTATGCATTTCCTAGAGTTACAATTTAAGTACTCGTGCCCAGAATATTATACAGATGCATCTAAATCACATGCCGGCGTATCATATGCAGTCGTCGGCCCAAACTATTCGGAGTCCGATGTTCTCCACCCTCACACAAGCATCTTTACAGCAGACGCGTATGCACTATGGTCCGCTGCGAAACACATCAAGCAGTCAAAACTACATAAGGCGGTCATATACACAGACTCATTAAGCGTCGTTAAAACATTGACATCATGCTGCAAACACAAAAATCCAGTAATTGCAGAACTTTTCTCTCTCCTATGTGCTATTTATGCCTCTGGCCAACATGTAACGCTATGCTGGGTGCCTGGACACAGAGGTATTGAAGGTAACGTGCTAGCAGACCGAATGGCAACTTCCTTAGATACAAAATCTTCCGACATATCCATAGGTGTTCCATTTGTTGACCTAAAGCCATATTTGCGGAAAAAACTGAGAACGTACTGGCAACATCAGTGGGACGCTGAAATTCTTAATAAGCTCCACGTGGTAAAGCCACATTTGGGGTATTGGCCATCACTGACCAACTCAAGACGAAGTGATGTCCTATTCTGTCGTCTGAGAATAGGGCACACTTATGGAACACATAGCTTTTTGTTGACTGGCGGTGAACATCCATTGTGTAGTAGATGTGGAGACACCCTCAGTGTTCAGCATGTCCTCCTGGAATGTCGCGAAGCACAAGCCGAGAGGAAAAGACACTTCCCCTTAGCGTACAAGCAGTGTATACCACTTCACCTAGCACTGTTTCTAGGCAGAGAACCGCTATTTGACATGAAGTCTGTCTTAGCCTTTTTAAATGACGTTCGTACACTCAATGTATTCTGCCCAAGAAATTCGTAGCACGGCCTCCTGCGAGAGGCCACTGTTGCGATGTCAACCCTTGTTTATAGCAGATGCCTCCGGCCCTTGTACTCAAGGTATCTGGTGAGGCTGTTGTGCTACTGGTCAAGCATCACTTTTTCATTTTTAAATACGTGTAAAGTTATCACAACCTTCCACCTTTCAACTCATAGCATACGCCACTTCAGTCACTATCATTATTTTATTACCTATATGTTTTACGCCATTTACAGCGACAGTTTTTAGGCCCCTTTACAGCCATGTTACATCTACCATGAGAAACTCATTGCCCGCGTCATAACAGCTCATCGATTACATTACCACTTGTCATGGCGCTCTTTGGCCATACCTGGCCCTTGCGCCATAAAACACCACACATCATCATCATCAATGCTGCCCTTGGGGCCTGCAAGGTACTTTGAAATAAGTAGAACCGATAGAAAAACTGGTCACATGAATGCGTGAACCCAAGAGAAATTGTGTCTGTCCCGAAACGCCTTGTAACTGGAAAATAAGCACGTAATAGGTGAAGTTAAGACATTTACTCGTTATAATAGTGTAACTGTAGATGATTGGTAGATTTAGAATCGATAAAAGAAATTGCTCACTTCGTCGTCGCCTCGACATAGTCCTTTGATGCAATAAAAAAGTTTAAAATGATACTCGTAAAAATGATAGTCGGCACAAGAATCTATGAAACAGCGACAGGAACTAGGAGATAATCAACAGCAAGGAGAGGAAAGGAGCTGTTCAGAAGCGGATCGGAAACGACGTTATAGGGCGACATTCGATAAAAAAAAATCTGGTCCCATCACCGTCGCCTCGACATAGTCACTGCATGTAATAAAGAAGTATAAAACGATACAAAAATATAAAATGACGCAGGTTCCCAGCGGCCAGAGAAGAAATGCATGTTGTTGGATTCAGAATAAAACATTGTACCGACACACAATTCACAAGAAGATTAAAATCCCTGTGAATGTATGGAATGGAATTGTGCTTGTAACGTTATGATATGGTCTTAGCAGAATAGACATAAGCAACAAAAAATGCCACAGAAATTCTGAGAAGTGTCTACTAATGTGTAAGCATACTTTAGCTCCGGAAAAAGCAATGGGTAGACATGCATAAGCTAGGAACATAAGTAAGCAAAAGCAAAGTAACAGCCGAGCCTAAGAATGCTAACGCATTAACAGAAAATTATCAGTATTTTTGTTGAATTTTTTTTCATTACTTTTTTTTGTCCCCTTTCCTCCTTCCCTGTACAGAGTAGCACGCCAGGGCATGCTAGCTCAGGCCGACCTCTCTGCCTTTCTAATAAATAATCTCTCTCTGTAGACAAATATCAGGTGATGCAACATTCACAGCAAGAAGAGGAAAGGAGGTCATAGTACCATGCTGTTTGATCTGAGACCTTCAATAATGAAGAGTATATTGCTGGAGAAGCGGAAATAAAAGTGGCAGTTCGTGCACGCAAGACGTCAGAACGCCGAGTTCCCGAGGCCAATAATTTCCTTTCTCTGATACGTCTGGTGCTGTTCGATTGACGGAAGTCAGTCGAACAACAAATAAGACAAACATTTATACTCGTTTTGTCTCGAAAGTAACTGTAAAATGGTTGCAGAAAACATTGAAGAGGATCGTGAAAGCATGCTTATAGTTAATGCTGGCCGCCGAAATGAAATGGACGCATTCGCAATACTTCCGAAGAACACTGCTGACGTCGATAAACGTGTTCTATTTGTCGTCGACATGTTTTGGTAGACTGCATGACAGCGTGAGGACGACAGTATGACGATGACGGTGTGAGGACCAATACGGCATGACCAAAACTGAATGACGTCAGGGTAAGGACGATGGCTACGTGCCATGCGCTTCTTCTCTGGTCTGCTGAGGCTAGATACTCCTCCGTCCATTCACTTTACCATCGTGCAGACCTCACGCACTGTGGCAGTCGGTCTAACTGAAGCTGGGGTCAGCCTGAAAAGGGAAACGACGCATCTCGACAAGAGACGCACAGCGAACTACAGCTACAAACGCGCCCCGCAGTGAGCACAGGCGCCGGAGAGGGATGGATGGATGGATCGATGGGCGCTATGAGCATCCCCTTTGAAACGGGGCGGTTGGTTGCGCCATCGAGCTCTTATTAAATGCGAAGCATTTCATGGCGAACATTTGCCAATTTGACAGTATCTATCTATCTATCTATCTGTCTGTCTGTCTGTCTGTCTGTCTGTCTGTCTGTCGGTCTGTCTGTCGGTCTGTCTGTCTGCTGTCTGTCTGTCTGTCTGTCTGTCTGTCTGTCTGTCTGTCTGTCTGTCTGTCCTGTCTGCCTGTCTGTCTGTCTGTCTTCTGTCTGTCTGTCTGTCTGTCTGTCTGTCTGTCTGTCTGTCTGTCTGTCTGTCTGTCTGTCTGTCTGTCCTTCTGTCTGTCTGTCTGTCGGTCGGTCGGTCGGTCGGTCGGTCGGTCGGTCGGTCGGTCGGTCGGTCGGTCGGTCGGTCGGTCGGTCGGTCGGTCGGTCGGTCGGTCGGTCGGTCGGTCGGTCGGTCGGTCGGTCGGTCGGTCGGTCGGTCGGTCGGTCGGTCGGTCGGTCGGTCGGTCGGTCGGTCGGTCGGTCGGTCTGTCTGTCTGTCTGTCTGTCTGTCTGTCTGTCTGTCTGTCTGTCTGTCTGTCTGTCTGTCTGTCTGTCTGTCTGTCTGTCTGTCTGTCTGTCTGTCTGTCTGTCTGTCTGTCTGTCTGTCTGTCTGTCTGTCTGTCTGTCTGTCTGTCTGTCTGTCTGTCTGTCTGTCTGTCTGTCTGTCTGTCTGTCTGTCTGTCTGTCTGTCTGTCTGTCTGTCTGTCTGTCTGTCTGTCTGTCTGTCTGTCTGTCTGTCTGTCTGTCTGTCTGTCTGTCTGTCTGTCTGTCTGTCTGTCTGTCTGTCTGTCTGTCTGTCTGTCTGTCTGTCTGTCTGTCTGTCTGTCTGTCTGTCTGTCTGTCTGTCTGTCTGTCTAGCCGCCTACGTATTGGTGCTCTCATGGTCGTTTCCTTAACTTGGTACGTACCAAAATTGGCATTGCAAGTGTATGACGAACATAAATAATAGATCATGACATGAATGTCATGACATGGATGTCATGTTTTTCATTCATTCATTTATTAATATTGATAGCCTTTGCAGGCTATTACAGGAGTGAAAAAAAGCACATAAGCATACATCAGCATAAGCTCAACAACTACATCCGACATAATATACAAACAAATGTATTGGACGAGAAAAGAAAAAAAAACAGATGAATTACAGAATACACAAGTTGAGGCAGGGATTTGTGCTATTGTCTAGGTGTGCTGTGGTGTACGAATAGTACGAGGCGATCAATAAAGACATCAAGAGAGTCATTTCTCACGATGGAGTTAGGCAGCTGGTTCCATTCTTTAATCACTCGAGGAAAAAAGCTGTATTTAAAACAATTATTATGAGAGTGTGGCACAGGAATGTAGATACTGTGGCGATGTCTAGATGGTTGGGCGCGGTGAACTGTGAAGTACTGTGTTGTATTAATCTTAAAGTGACCGTGAATCAGCATGAAAAGAAACTTCATCTTTTCAACCTTTCTTCTGCCTTCAAGAGTTTCAAGGTTTGCTTGTTTACATAACGCGGTCGGTGAATATATGCGGCGATATTTATTATATATAAAACGGGAAGCAAGTCTCTGCACTTTTTCTATTTTTGCTATATTAGATGCGGTGTAGGGATCCCACACAATTTTTCCGTATTCAATAACTGGTCTTACCAGTGTTATAAGGAAAGTAATTTTACATCGGGAGTTGCATTGCGGATGTTACGGCTCAGACCCCAAATTACCCGATAAGCCTTGGAGCACACATTATCTATGTGCGTATTCCAGCATAGGTCGGAAGTGAAGGTTAAGCCCAGGTACTTGTGCTGTTACACTCTATTAAGTTGGTTACCTGCAATGATAGAAGGGTATTTCATTACATTTTTCTTTCTAGTGACGAGTATTACTGACTTGTCCGGATTTAGCACCATTTGCCGTGTGGAGCACCATTTTTCTATTTCTTGTAAGTTAATGCTTAGCTTCTCATGGTTACTAGGGGATTGAATTCTGTTGTATATGACACATTCATCTGCGAACAATCTTACTGGAACTGTGATAGATTTCGGTAGATCATTTATGAAAACCAGGAAGAAAAGAGGGCCCAAGACGCTCCATTGAGGCACACCTGAGACCACCGGGGAAAGAGTCGATTTGAAACCGTCAAGGTAGACGAACTGTTTGCGAAAGCTGAGGTAAGAGGAAAACCAGTTTGTTATTTTGGGGTTCCTGAAAATAGCGTTAATTTTTTGCAGTAACTTTGGGTTGGATACCTTATAAAAGACTTTTGCGAAATCCAGGAATACTATATCGGTTTGTTCACGGCTGTTTATAGCTTGAGCGAGATCGTAAACGGTTTGTATCAGCTGGGTGACTCTGGATAAACCTTTACGGGATCCATGTTGAAAAGGATGTAGGATATTGTTACAGTCTGGGTATGCCATTAAATGTTTAAACACAATATGTTCCAGCAGTTTGGAACAAGTACAAGTTAGAGAAATTGGCCGAAAATTATTGACAATGGTTGTGGAGCCGCTCTTATGAATCGGAATAATTTTTGCACGTTTCCATGCAGCTGGCAAAGACCCTGTGGCAATAGATGTTTGAAAAATTTTTGTGGGGTATTTGGCAACCCACTCTGCATATCGAAAGAGAAATTCATTTGGAATTCCGTCAGCTAGGGCCTGGGCTTTTTTTACACACAAGTGAAGAAGTTTAAGCCCCCCTGCTCTGTTATTTCTATGTCTTGAACTGGAGGGCAGCCAGGAGATTCTGTGAAGATTGGCGACAAACCGTCGTCAGAAGTGAAAACTGATGAGAAAAACAAATTAAGGCTTTCAGCTCGCTCTTGACTGCTGTTGCCTGCCGTGCTTTGAGACTTTGAAGGATTGACATAGCGCCAAAATTTACTAGGTGCTTCATTTAAAAACTTTTTGAGCCTTACATTGTAAAACTTATCTCTAGCCTCCCTGACAAGACGCTTCGGGTTCTTACTCATGTGCCTAATGGCACTACTTTCAACAGGATCACACATACTCCTGTTTGCCCTCCGCTTCCGTTTTAATTTTCGTTTGGCCTGTATAATTTCTCTCGAGATCCATGGATTCCGCTTTCTTATGCGTATCGAACGCTTCGGGGTAAAGTGCCTGGTACAGTAGTCAACTATGTTTGAAAAGCTATCCCACAATTCGTCAACTGTAGCACTGGCCCCAAAAAGACACATGAAATCGTCAAATGAACACTCAAGGTAGTCTAGCACAGAGACATCATCGGCGGCCGCAAAGTTGAGAACTATGTTAGAAGTATGTTAGAACTATGTTGTCTCTATGTTAGAGAACCTTCTACGACTTGAGTTAAGTTGTAGCAAAACGCAAGTTCTATTAGTCGCTCACAGCTTGACGTATCGGTTGAACCAAAGGAGAGAGCGTTCCAGACGATGCCTGGCAAATTAAAATCACCTAAAAGTATTATTGAGTCATCATGGCTTAAGTTCGTGTCCATAAAATTTCTAAGGTTAATAAGCATGTCCACAGAGGAGTTTGGAGCTCTGTAGGTACCACTGACCTGCAGTTGTTCACCATAATTTTAACCCAAACTGATTCTATGTCCTTCGAAACCTCAAGTACAGAAAACAATAAATCACTTTTAACCATAATTGCCGCTCCCCCACCTCTTCTTGTCCGGTCTTTTCTTATTATTGTATAATTGGGGGGCGTGACCTCGGCATTCGATATGTCTCGATGAAGCCAAGTTTCAGTTATTACCACGATATGTGGTTCATGTTCCAAGATTATACTTTCAAAGTCGGCTACTTTATTAACTAAACTCGTGGCGTTTACATTTATACTCCTAAAGCACGCATTGGGGCAGTTCTTGAGTCACTTATGACTGGCCTCTGTGGGAGTATGACCCTTTACTCTTCCGCCGGTAACTTCATCCCAACTGTACAGAACATCACCAATGCCATTATGCCTCTCTTCGTCTGATGATTTCCAAAGCTTTTTGCGGATCTCAGTAACCCTTTTGGATTAATCTTCTGATATGCTTATTTTTGTATTTTTGAGCTTGTGACAGTTCTGCAAAATTTTCATCTTATCTCTGAAAGCAGTTAACTTCATGTAGGTCATAAAACAGCCGCCTAAAATGACAATGACTGAGCGAAAAAGATTACATTCAAAAACCACTCAAATGGGTTCTGACGTGGGTAGTAAGTCAAGGAAACACTAAAGCATAATGGTAGAAGTCATAGTATTGAGCATGACTCAACAAAAATGACAATGACTCAGCAAAAAGATTAACACTCAAAAACCACTCAAATGGGTTCTGACGTGGGTGGGTACTAAGGGACGGAAACACTAAAGGATGATGCTAGAAGTCATAGTCATGAGCATCACTCAGCAAAAAGAACAATTCATCATCAGCCTATATTTTATGTACACTGCAGGACGAAGGCCTCTCCCTGCGATCTCCAATTACCCCCGTCTTGCGCTAGCTTATTCCAACTTGCGCCTGCAAATTTCCTAAATTCATCACCCCGTCTAGTTTTCTGCCGACCACGACTGCGCTTCCCTTCTCTTGGTATCCAATCTGTAACCCTAATGGTCCACCGGTTATCCATCCTACGCATTACATGGCCTGCCAAGCTCCACTTCTTGCGCTTAATGTCAACTAGAATATCGGCTATCCCCGTTTGTTCTCTGATCCACACCGCTCTCTTCCTGTCTCTTAACGTTGTTCCTAAGATTTTTCGTTCCATCGCTCTTTGTGCGGTCCTTCACTTGTTCTCGAGCTTCTTTGTTAACCTCCAAGTTTCTGCCCCATATGTGAGCACCGGTAGAATGCAATGATTGTACACTTTTTTTTCAACGACAGTGGCAAGCTCCAAGTCAGGATTTGGCAATGCCTGCCGTATGCACTCCAACCCAATTTTATTCTTCTGTGAATTTCTTTCTCGTGATCAGGGTCCCCCGTGAGCAATTGACCTAGATAAACGTGCTCCTTTACAGACTCTAGAGGCTGACTGGCTATCCTGAATTCTTGTTCTCTTGCCAGGCTATTGAACATTATCGTTGTCTTCTGCATATTCATTTTCAAGCCAATTCTTACACTTTCTCGATTAAGGTCCTCAATCATTTGCTGTAATTCGCCTCCCTTGTTGTTGAATAGGAGAATGTCATCTGCAAACCGAAGGTTGCTGAGATATTCGCCGTTGATCCTCACTCCTAAGCCTTCCAGTCTAAGTAAAATGAGAATTACTCAGCGAAAAACATTAACACTTTAAAACCACTCAAATGGGTTCTGACGTGGGTACTAAGTGAACGAAACAGTAAATGATGATTTTATAAGTCATAGTCATGAGCGTGACTCAGCAAAAATGACAATGACACAGCAAAAAAGATTAACACTCAAGAACCACTGAAATGGGTTCGGATGTGGTACTAAGTGAAGAAAAAGGCTAAAGGTCAATAGTTGAAGTCATAGTCATGAGTAGAGACCGGATTTTAGGCAAATGCCTTTTTGTTCCTTGCACTCCTATCGCCCAACTTTGATATATGAGCATGAAATAGAGGTTAAGAAGGGCTTGTATAGTGTTTTTATAGAGCCTATAAATGCCCATTTTGGCGTTTGTGCCTAAATGCCTATAAATGCCTATTTTCAATATATGCGCCTATATGAACACTATTTAGCCTCAAGTTTCGCTTTCGAGGGCAGTAAGCGACCATTATTCATGATACCAGGTAACATTGACTATTCGTAACTTTATGGGGTTCAACCTAGTCAGCTAGTTCAACCAACTTTCGGAAAACAACTGCTAGCAGCAGTTGCGCCGCGGGTGGCAAATGCGAAACCGCGGAGAGCCGTCACCGGAAAGGAGAGTGAAGAGCAAAATAAAAAAGAAAAATGTGAGGGGCACGCGGCTTTTGTTTTGTTTGGAATTTACTTTTTAAGGTGTTCACTGCCGCCGAGCGTTCCTTCTCAGCATACAAGATCATTCTCACTGACAAGAGGAACAATTTTGAATCCAGAAATCTGGAGATGGTGGTAGTTTGGTATTGTTTCCACAATCTTCACAGTGATGCTTAGACTACGTTCCGCGTGCTCTCCAAACATATTTCTTCAAACACGTGCACTTCAATTGGGCGGAAGTGTATTTGGCAGTGTTGGGGCGTTTCGCCTGTACAATTCCGATAATGTCATTGTATATGAGAAAATTGCCAGAGTTGTACCTAATAGTCCTCATGTAAGAACATGTTAATTTCTTAAGAAATTGTAGTCTCTCGCATTTATTATTTGTCTGTTTTTGTTGTTCTAATTTAATTGCATCAGGCACACATATATAAAGTAGCGCTTTTTTAATCAGTATTCCCAGCTTTCAATATTGTTTCTCATGCTTGTTTCACTTTATGCAACTCTCGAGTACCCATAGAACATCAATATGAGCAGCGTGCTTGTTGAATTACGCCAAATGATCGTCATTAGTCCAGCAGTTTTATGCCTATGTTGAACTATTGGGGCCTTTGTGCCATCATAAAATATAACATTTTTTGTTTTCCTGTCGTAGATAGATTATTATTTAATGCAAATTATTTGCATTATTTATTGAAATTATTTGCATTTATGTAAAAATGTATTGTGCCTATATTTACGACGTTGGAGGCCAAAACGTTGCTTTGCCTGCGTATTTTGGCGCCTAAAACGCGCTTTTTTAATGGATAAAGATCCGGCCTCTAACCATGAGCATGGCTAAGGCTTTCGCCATAAGGTCTCCTAGGCCTTGCTGAAGGGACTCCTGAGGACTCATGACGTGAATGTCATGACACGCGTGTCATGTAGGTCATGAAAACGCCGCCTCCGTCTTGGTGCTCTCATGGTCGTTTTGTTAACTTGGTGGGCTCCCTGCACA
The DNA here is from genome assembly GCF_013339745.2 of Dermacentor silvarum. Lineage (NCBI taxonomy): Eukaryota > Metazoa > Arthropoda > Arachnida > Ixodida > Ixodidae > Dermacentor > Dermacentor silvarum. The sequence continues at coordinate 167,516,520 of NC_051160.1, forward strand.
CTGCTTCGCATAACATCGATTGCCACAGGGCGTGGGATCTGCCGGATTTTTTTAAAACGAAGCTTTCTCTGCCTCTTCTCCCGACTCTCCGGGTGGCGATTGCCGCGACTTTACAATTACTAGTAGGTACAGCGGGTGCGTAGCACTGCGGGTCCCGTGACTTCCGCTTGTAGGGACCGCCAGTAGCTTGTGCGCCGGCCCGATTACAAGCGGGTGCGAGAGAGAAAATCTGGGGACTTTTTCTCGTTGAATTCCGACTTTGCCTAGGTACTACGGCGGAGAACTTTCTGTGATCCTTTTGTACAACCGTGGCTGCTGTTAAGGGATCTATGCTATTCCTAAATAAAATCATCAATGTTTTGATGATGCAAATATAACCTCACTATCAGGGAGGGAACAGTCTACCTGACTGGAGCAGTATTTCCTTATTTGGGGTGTTGCTACGCTGTGCTCCACATCACCCCAACGACCGCCGATTCGCGTCGGCGCCCGGCACCGCGGCTTCCGCCGTGGCACCACGGCACAAACGAGAGCAGTATCCGCTTGCGCAGACAGAGCCACCTACAGGGTTCTAAATGTGTTTCAACACGTAGAAGTGCTTTCGTTCACGCGAATCTTCTGAACGATGCAGTATGCACTGATAACCAATACATGATCACGGAGTGATTTGCAATTAAAGTTATTTGATTCGTCATCAATCTCACAGGTTCAATGATCCCCTCACGACTATAGCCCGATTTCCCATGTTACCGTTGGAACAAAAAACGCAACAAACTCACCAGAAGCATCGTAGGAGCCCAAGAGCAAAAATTGTGCATGGCGCCATCAACGCAAACGCACATGCCGGCTAGCCTAGGGACAAACGCATGCAAAAGGAGCAAAGGCAGTTGTCCGGCGTAAGGCAAAGTCAGATATGCAAGGAGCAAAAACCCCCAGATTTGCCCTCTCGCACCCGCTTGTACTCGCGCCTGCGCACAAACTACTGGCGATCCCTCGAAAGACGGTCTGGTTCAAAAGCCTACATGCCACACCACCACTACTGCATGGCTTTTCGCCGCTAGAACAAATGCTAGAATAATAAAGCGCGGGCGGCGTGGCCCATACACCGCCAGACATTCAACGCACCTTGTAAAATGTTCCTAAACGATTCGATCCCTAGGCACCTAGGACCAGCGCTCGGCAAGGTCGCTTTGTCGCTGCGTCTCCACGATTTCCACGGCAACACGTGTTAAGCGGAAGTCACGGAACCCGTAGTGCCACGCCCACACTCTACCTACTAGCAATTGTAAAGTCGCCTCCGGGCGCTGCTGCTGCTGCTGCTGCTGCCGCCGCCGCCGCTGCTGCTGCTGCTGCTGTGTACTTGCTCGTGCTCGCCGCTGGGCTTTTTGCAACACCACCAGATGGCGCTCACCACCGCGCATCCTCCGCTCACCTCCGCGAAGTCAGAGAACCACAAAGCAAAATTAGTTTTGAAGAAAGGCTCAGGAACATGGATGAAAATAAATGGGCGGCTAAAGTGCACAAGTATCTCTACATGAAAAGCGTGGACACAGAATGGAGGAAGAGGTCAAGGAAGTTGGCAACCAAGTACAGGATAATCGAAACTGTAAATAGACAACCAGGGGTCATCAGAAAGAAAGTGAGAGAAATAGAGACCGTGAATTGGATGCAAAGAATGGAAACAAAAAGGACAATGGAGATTTACAAGAATGAGAAGAAAGAAATTAGAAGGAAAAATCTGCACGATAACACAAAGGGCAGTGCCTTGCTATTTGATCGAGCCGGTTGCCTAAGGACGAAAACATATCGGAACAAATATTCGGAACTAGATGAGACATGTGTATGCTGCAGTAAAGATCCAGAGACCACTCAGCACATCCTAATGGAATGCGACGGGATCCACCCAGCGAGAACCGTCGGTAAAGTGCAACTCCCAGAAGCGCTTGGGTTTAAAGTGGAAGGAAACAAACAGATCAGCCGTAGAGATCAGCAAGAGACGATTAGAGTACTGGTGGGAAAAAAGCAGGGAAAAGATGGATACGACCTGATCTCTTAAAATCATAGGCAGCGGTACAAGGTAAATTTTTAAAAAAGAAAAATAATGAGAGGTATACAAAAATGCTAGATAAAGAATATGTATAGTATACCTGATTAAATCAAGCAGGCTAGGTGACTATTTGTCGCCGCCCCGTTTCAAAGAGGATGCCAATAAATCATCATCATCATCATCATCCCTAAAGTCCCTATATAGGAAAAGTACCGCCATCCTTTGATCAACGCCGCTTCTCTCTCTCCTGTATCTCCCCGGCAGGGGCGTCTGCGCAAGCAGGCGTTTGGTGAGTTGCGCCACCACGTACCCGAGCACACGAGGGTTGGACCCTCCCGCGTCTAACAGTGCGCGACTTAGCCGTGTCCGGGTAAAAGGGGATCCTGGGGGTTGAGCCGACGCTGAGTGCTTGGACCTTTAAGTTCCCTCGGCGGAGGCAACACACCCCTTTGGCCTCGGCTTCACGTAGACGGCACCCCCGGACTGACCCACCCGGGGGAAATCGGTTGTTGCCCTTTCCTACACTCCTGTCCAATCTTCATCTTTCTCTCTCACTTTTATTCTTTCCTGTCTTCGCTTCTTTTTACTTCCTATCTTCCTGGCAGCAAGGGTTAACCTTGTGTGGTACAACCAACCTTGGCTGTACATGTTTGGTTATAGTGGTGATGTACAGTTGGCGTGTACAGGACCAAACTAGTCCTGCACGCCCCCTTGTTGGGCTCGATGGTGGGCAACTGGCATCGCTACCGAACATTGAACAATGTAGTATCGCAACACCTGCCCCCTCTACCTTTATTCGCCCTTCGAAACGAGGGCGCACCGATGAAGTGTTTAAGTTTTTTTGGAAAGAGCCACGAGAACTTCCCGAAGTTCCATATCATTCACTCCGAGAAAGCGGACGTAACGGCAAGAGTAATCTCACCATTCTCAGTTGCAAGGTGCCTCGCCGACACCATTGGACCCGGGTACAAAATAACTAAGATGGCAAGTGGCGATCTGCTTGTAGAACGCCGAGAAAAAGTGCAGTACAATAAGCTAGATAGTTTAGTTGCATTTGGGGATATTCCCATCACTGTAAGCCCACACCGCTCGCTAAACAAAGTTCGTGGAGTGATCTCTGAAGATGACCTTATGTACTTAAGTGAAACGGAACTACTTGAAGAATGGAAAGAACAAAATGTAATTGACGTCCAGAGAATTAAGATTCGACGTGACAATAAGGAGATACCAACAAAGCATATAATCCTTACCTTTGATTCAAGTACTCTGCCTGAGTCTATCGAAGCAGGGTATGTAAAAATACGGGTGAGGCCGTATGTCCAAAACCCTCTTCGTTGTTTCAAATGCCAACGATTTGGTCATAGCTCGAATAACTGCCGAGGCAGGCCAACCTGTGCCAAATGCAGTGCTAATGACCATCCTGGTGAAAGCTGCCAGAATACTCTACACTGTGTAAACTGCAATGGCGAGCACCCCGCGTACTCGCGGTCGTGCCCTACCTGGAAAAAAGAGAAAGAAATAGTCACTGTTAAGGTCAAAGAAAACGTATCATTCAAGGAAGCACGAAGGCGGGTATCGTGCCGGCTCAATGTCACCTATGCCGAAGTGGCGCACCTGGGGGGAGCGCCACAACGGCCTCCTGCGCCACTCCGGCTCACACACGGTGCGCCGGTGGTCGTGCCATCTGCCCCCCCTGCGGTAGCAGCCCCAACTGCTCCGCTCAACTCAAAGAAGGACCAGCAGGTCGTCAAGCTTGCGGCCTTCAAGGCCCCTGCTTCTGCAGCACGGCCTGACGCATGTGCTAACGTGCCCCGAGGGCGAGCTTCCCGCGCCTCTGACGAGGCCATGGATACAAGAGCTAGCACTTCGGTGGCATCGTCACCAAGAGCGCGGCGCGATTCTTCTGATCGTGCCAAAAAAGAAAAACAAAGCATTACAGGTCCAGGGAAGGATTCTACAGCCTAGGTGCCTAGGATAGAAGTCCTTGCTCTCACACATACGTTATTTCTCGCTAGTAAACAGACCTTTATTTTTCTACCACTTCCACTTAAGATGGCGTCAAGTGGGATTATGTCTTGGAATTGTAGAGGACTCATAAAAAACCTGGATGATGTCTACGAACTACTAGATGAGCACAGGCCAACAGTCCTGTGCTTACAAGAGACCAACCTGGGCTCCAAACATTCGAATATCCTAACCCGGTTCAATCTATTCAGAAAGAATAGGAATACAAGAAGCCACAATGCGGGAGGAGTGGCAATAATTGTGCAAAAATTAGTTGCATCTAAGCATATAAAACTGACGTCTGATCTCGAAGTCGTAGCGGATAGAGTGATGATGATGCAGAGGCTGATTACTGTATGCTTCATTTACATTCCTCCTGACTACCGCCTGAATAGTGCTGATTTTATAGCAAGGATAAACCAACTACCTGAACCGTACGTTTTAATGGGGGATTTTAATGCACATCATCCGCTTTGGGGTTCATCGTACCATAATGTTCGCGGATGTCTCATTGAGAAATTTTATTGCGATAGCAATTATATGGACACTCAAAAGCAGATTTCTGCCGTCGGCGTCGCCGTCGCCGTTGCCGTCGCCGTCGCCGTCGCCGTGAGGTTCCGTATGACGTCAATGGAGATGAAATCGTCGCCGCGCGCCGCCGAACGCTGCATGTGCGAGTGAAAGGGCGCGAGGGACGCGCTCTTTCACGGGGAGTGAACGCACGGCGGAGAACAAACGCGCGTTCTGCGCCGTGCTTCCTTAAGGGCTGCAGAAGTAGGCGTCTCTTTCCTCCTTTACAATCACCATATATGTAGAGCAAACGCGCCTTCTTCTCACGCACGAAAGGCCGCGGGGGGGGGGGGGGGGGGAAGGGAGGCGACGTTTAGTTGCGGCACCAAGTGCCTATTTATATCAGAGGCTCCGGCAACAGTCACCAACGCCGCAGGCATTTTGAGCGAACGTGGGCAAAACGCCGACGGCGTCGACAACAGTTCAGCGCGTTGCCGGTGCTGCTGCATGGCCAAGTTTATACAGCTGATAAAGCTAATATCATTACTCCGTATAGCTCTCTACAAATTTGCTATCGCAATTCATGCTTCGCCTTTCAGGTGAAACTGCGACAACTTTTTTACTGACCTCTGCACATTGCCTCTTAAACCAAAAGGAGCCCACATATTTTAGCCAAGCTCACAGAAGTTGTTCGTCTATTTATTTAGCGATATGCTCCCCGACTTTATTCTCTTCTTTTACGTGGACGGTCATTGAAAACCCGTATGGAAGTGACCACTTCCCTGTTGTGCTGCAAGAAGACGATTCCTCGCAACCACTCTTGCCTAGTATCGCACGATGGAAACTGGCATCGGCCAACTGAGAACAATTTCGCAATCTCACAAAGATATCACGCAATTGTCTAGATAGTTTAAGCATTGATGATGCTGCAGCGTATTTTACTGACCTTATAATAGAAGCTGCCTCACAGATCATGCCACAGACAAGTGGTGGTGTAAACAAAAGACGCGTACCATGGTGGAACGAGGAGTGTAGTCGAGCACGGAAAAACCAGAAGAAGGCGTGGGGGCTGTTCCGCCGGTATCCAACTGCTGAAAATCTCATCAACTTCAAGCAGATAAAGTCGCGTGGTAGGCGCACTAGACGAACGGCAAAAAGAGAAAGCTGGGAGAGTTTTTTGAGTGGCATAAATTCATATACCGATGAAGCAAAGGTTTGGAATAGGTTGAGAAGAATAAAAGGTCAGAATATAGGTTCACTGCCCTTGGTTAACGACCAGGGGAAAAGCTTGGAAGACCAGGCAAACGATCTTGGCACACACTTCCAATACATCTCAAGTTCCGCACATTACTCAAAAGAGTTCTTAAGATATAAAGAAAATGCTGAGAAGAAACCACTGGACCGCAAATGCAGCCGTAGTGAACCATATAACCTTCCATTCACCGTTGCTGAATTCAGAGCCGCATTAAACTCATGTACCAAGTCTGCACCTGGAGCTGACAGAATACATTATGAAATGATAAAGAACATGCACCTGGAGGCGCAATTCGTTCGTCTTTCTCTCTTCAATATTATCTGGGCTACAGGAAACCTACCTTGTAGCTGGAGGCGAGCAATCGTAGTCCCAGTCCTCAAAGAAGGAAAGGAACGTTCTCTAGTAAAAAGTTACAGGCCAATAGCTTTGACAAGCTGTCTAGGCAAGTTATTTGAAAAAATGGTAAATCGGCATCTTATGCACTTACTAGAAAGCAATAAGCTCCTTGACCCATACCAGTGTGGCTTCAGGGACGGAAGATCGACAACTGACTATCTTGTGCGCCTTGAAGCAAACATAAGAGATGCAATCGTACACAAGCAGTTTTTTCTTTCGGTGTTCCTGGATATGGAAAAAGCATACGATACCACATGGCGTTACTGAACTTTACGAGATTTGTCGGCAATGGGCATCAGAGGCAACATGCTAAATGTCATTGAAAACTACCTGTCAGACCGCAGCTTTCGTGTGAGAGTCGGTAATGCAATATCTAAGCAATTCATTCAAGAGACGGGCGTGCCTCAAGGGGGTGTTCTAAGCTGCACCCTGTTTATCGTTAAAATGAACTCCCTGCGTGCATCAATACCACCAGCAATATCATATTCAGTATATGTAGATGATATACAGATTGGCTACAAATCATGTAGCTTAGGGATCTGTGAGAGGCAGGTTCAGCTTGCACTGAGGAAACTGTGTACATGGGCCGATCACAATGGATTTAAATTTAATTCACAAAAGAGTACATGCATGTTATTCTATTGGAAAAGAGGCATAGCTGTTGATACAAATGTAGATCTAAGTGGACAGCAACTTGCAGTTAGTACGGAACGCAAATTTTTAGGCATTCTACTTGACACAAAATTAACATTCATTCCACATCTGAAGTATCTTAAAGGAAAGTGCCTCAAAGGAATGAAGATATTAAAGATTTTATCCCATACCACTTGGGGAAGCGACAGAAAGTGTCTTATGAACTTGTACAGAAGTCTCGTGAGATCGCGGCTAGATTATGGCGCGCCAATATACCAGTAAGCTACACACAGCGCGCTTAGAACCCTTGACTCGGTGCATCACTTGGGCATCCATCTGACAACTGGTGCATTTAGAACCACTCCAGTGGAAAGCCTTTACGTCGAGGCAAATGAATTGTCACTACACCTGCAGAGGTCATACATTAGCGTTATCTACTTCTTAAAGACACAAGCTGATCCAGAACACCCTTGTAACCGTGTAGTAAATGACACGTCAACCGAAACCTTATTTGCACATACGCCAACAGTGCAAAAGCCATTTTCTCTGCGAATAAGGCAACTCTTTAAAGACATGGATATCCCCTTACTGAGCACCACACTAAATCTGCAGAATAGACTACCACCACCATGGGAGTGGCGATGCATAGACTGCGATACATCGTTCGTGGATGTAACTAAACAAGGCCCACAACTACTTGTACACAGCCACTTCCTTGAACTACACGCGAAGTACTCTTGCGCGGAATACTATACAGATGCGTCAAAGTCCGTAGCCGGTGTATCCTATGCAGCCTTAGGCCCATCCTGCTCAATATCTGGAGTGTTAAACAGGAACACAAGCATTTTTACAGCTGAAACGCACGCAATCATGTCAGCAGTAAAGCAAATTAGACAGATAAGCCTCAACAAGGCAATAATCTATACACTCTTTGAGTGTTGTCAAAGCCCTAAGGTCTCTTCAGAAACACAAAAATCCAGTTCTCGGAAATCTATACTCGTTGTTATGTGCAGCTTATGCATCCGGTCAGCACATTACCACATGTTGGGTGCCCGGCCATAGAGGCGTCGAAGACAATGAACTAGCTGACAAAAGCGCTGCCTCTGCTATCACCAGCAAACGACAACAAGCACCCCATATACTGACCAGAAACCTATGTTGCGCATGAAATTGAGAACGCACTGGCAGAAGGGATGGGACGGAAAAATATCCAACAAGCTTCATGTGATTCAGCCACAAATAAGTACTTCATTTGTTGAGAGAAAAGTAAGATGGAAAGATGTATTACTATGAAGATTGAAAATAGGGCACACGTACGCAACCCACTCCTACCTCCTCACGGATGGTGATCCCCCTGTTTGTGAGAGGTGCGGCGAGACGTACACAGTACTTCACGTACTCATAGAGTGTAAACAAATGGAATGTGAAAGAATGAAGCATTTTAAGAAAATATATAAATACTGCGTACCGGTGCACCCATCCTTGTTTCTTGGTATCAAACCTCTTTTTACAACAGATAGAGTTATCGCGTTCCTAAAAGATATTAGCTTCACCGGCGTGGTATACCGGAAAGAATAGAAGATTACATATAAGCCACCCTGCACGTTTACACTTCGTGTGAGTGCACGTGGATGCTGGGAATAGGTGGCTTGGAATGTCTGCAATCTCTCAGCCCCTGCTGAAGCAGGAGTCATGGACAGAGGCTGCACGACAGGAATTACTTTTCTTCCTCTGAGCACCTAGCCGCAATCATATTTTAACTGAACTTTATTTATGCACCACTCTTTAAATAGGTGCTACATACCGGTGTATTTACTTAACTTCTTCACACAACCATTATGCATTGACAATACCCACATGTCTACCGTTACCATTTACAGCGTTCTCTAGTACAGCTTATGCAGGTATGTCTTCCCGAAGTATGTTGCAAATAATCTTACACTGGGTTGTATTTTTTAACACTTTCAAGTAGTTAGATTCGTCATGGCGCTCTTTGGCCAAACTTGGCCCTTGCGCCAGAAAAACCTACAAATCATCATCTCTCCTGTATCTCCGATTAGATGATGATAGGGCGCGCATTCACTTCTTTATATTTTGTTTTAGGGGCGAAGCTCCTTATAGCGGCACCCGTTCGTCCCCGTCGTAGTGTGTAACCAGTCTTAACGCTAGTACCAGATCTCGGTATAAACTAAACGTATTTTTAGGGGCGAAGCTCCTTAGGGTGTGGGTCTGTCCCTCCTCTGTAGTATGTAGTAGTCGTCGTAGTAGTCGTCGTCGTCGTAGTAGTAGGTAGCCACGTCTACTTTTATGAGAAAAAAATTGCCGCGTATCTGTGTGCTTCGCTGCAAATGTCGTCGAAAGACGATAGTCTTCTGCCGGCCGTACTACATGAATGCTGGTCTGATCCGCGGCCACCCGTGATGCTGTTCTCGTACCATTTCCGTCCTGGCATGATAAATGCAATGGAGGTTTGTTTGAACAGATTTCATTTTACCGCATTATTTCATCAAGCGGCCATTTATGTTTTGCCCTACCTCAGACAGCGCTTCCTTTATGTTGAATCGGCCGCATCTGGCTGGCATTGATAAAATTGAGGAGGCGCTGCGTGAGACATGGAGGCCATCTGGCAATACATCGGGAAACATGAGCTTGTGCAGAGGGTTTCCTTCCTCCATGGCAGAGGGCGCTCGTCGGCGCGCAGTCGGGGAACGTCGTTCGTCGGCACGCATAGCATGGCATTTTCAGCGCAGCTTAAGAAACTAGGGTCTTTAGAGTTACGTATCTATGTATTTTCTATTAAAGGAACACACCTCCTAATACTTACCTAGTGATGTTGCGCCTCAGGTGTGCGTAATATTTACTTTGTGATCGATAACGTTCACAAGTGTGAACAGCCGTACCAGTTTAAGTAGTGTGGGCGGTAGGCAAGTGGTCCAACTTTGGCCGGGTGGCTGAATCGGGTGACAGACAGACAAACAGACAGACAGACAGACAGACCAAATTTTCAGCGTTTAAGTTCCCCAAGAAAGACTATCGTCTTTAAAAAAATTCCGAAAGTTGTGCGCGTAGCGGAATCGAACCAGGGACCCCTCGCTTCCGAACGCGCGGCGCTAACCACTACGCCACGAAGCGCACATGGATACACGCAACACGATGGCAATAAATACCCAACATTAACGAAAGACTGCGCGTTTCTAACGCGTTTGTGCTAGCGCGTTACGGCCCGTGTAAGAAGTTAGTGTAAGACGCCGTGGCCTCTCCGCCTTACCCCCGTATTCATAAACGCTGATGGCGTCGGCAAACGCGGTGCACGTTCCGGCATGTGTAAACGGCTGCGTAAGACGCTGTGGCCTCTCCCTCTTACTAGAGAGTACTGCACGTTTCTAACGCGTTTGTGCTAGCATCCCCTTAAGCGGGAGATGGTGCAATTATAATGAAGGGCGCTGTTATAAAATAGGAATGACGTCACATATGGCGCGTGTCATTGGTGGAAGTGAATCGTTCGATTTAGTGCGGCGAGACTAGGCGAATTACACGGAAGATTTACGGTTTACCGATGATTCCCTCCGGAGCTTCGCCCACTCATCATCACCCCGTGGATATGCGGTGTTTTTTTTCCGCCTCAGGGCCATGTCGAAATTCACTCTGCGCAACCGCAGTCGCCGGCGCCAGCCGCGGCACACGCCCGGCCTGAAAGCTTCAACGAGAACTTTCTAGGGGCGCCACCGTCGACTTGCTTTCGCAAGCAAAAAGTAAAGAAAAAAAACCAAGCGCTTTAGGAGAGGAGACGGCGGAGGAAAGAGTTCATGGCGGTACTTTTACTATATAGGGATTTTGCGCATCCCGAGCGAAGCCTCTCTCAAGTGAAGCCGACGGGAACGGACATGCCGGGTTCTCAGCGCAGCAGGAGCAGCGTGCCAAAGGGATAAGTTTTCGTATTTTATATTTCGCTCTTTGTTTTTTTTTAGAGTGTTAGCTTAGCCGAGCAATTTTTATTAAATATTTTTCTAGCTTTTTAGTTTCTTGGTCTTTTCGCTTAGATATAACTTCATATAAGTAACGAATAATTGTATTTTTGTCACTACTAGCCTGTGACCCCACTACTAGCCTTTGGCTAAGGGGTCATACAGTGTTTGCACACAATTTGTATTCACTTTGAACAAATAAACTTGAAACTTGAAACATCTACGCCTTGTTAGTACAAGATGATGGTTGGTACTAGGGGGAACCCACGCGTGCGTTGTTCCGAGTGCGAGCGTTCCTACGCGTTGGAAGAAACGCCGTTTGAGTCAGCACGCGAAGCGAACGTTGAAGATTTTATCTGTAGGATGAGTGAGTAGAAGACTCAGTAAGTAGACGATCACGACTCATTCGTCTGTAGACGAATGAGTCGCGATCCGATCCCGGTCGCATGGTATACACGGCCAGGATCTTCCTGTCCGCGTCGCAGATCTGCGGAAAATGTGAACGGATAAAGACCGCGTTGACAAGTGCAACACAACTGTCAAAAGAATGAGCAGCACTAGAGAACATGAGGCATACTTACGAACATGCAGTTTTCAGCGTAGTAACCCTTCCGACACATGAATGCAGCATTGTGCTCACCCTTGGGTGCGATCATGGCAATGAGGCTACCGTCCATGCATCCGATCACTCCGGGAATAGCGCCGCGCCGAAGGAAACCCTCCTTCACGGCTGCCTTTTCTTCGGACGTCTTCGAAAAAAGTTGTCGCAGTTTCACCTGAAAGGCGAAGCATCAATTGCGATAGCAAACTTGTAGAGAGCTATACGGAGTAATGATATTAGCTTTATCAGCTGTATAAACTTGGACATGCAGCAGCATCGGCAACACGCAGAACTGTTGTCGACGCCATCGGCGTTTTGCCCGCGTTCGCTCAAAATGCGTGCGGCGTTGGTGACTGTTGCCGGAGCCTCTGATATAAATAGGCACTGCGTTCCGCAGCTAAACGTCGCCTCCCTCCCCCCCCCTCCCCCACGGCCTCTCGCTCGTCGGAAGAAGGCGCGTTTGCTCTACATACATGGGGATTGTGAAGGAGAACAGAGACGCCTACTTGTGCAGCCCTTAAGCGAGCACGGCGCAGAACGCGCGTTTGTTCTCCGCCGTGCGTTCACTCCCCGTGAAAGACGCGCCCCTCGCGCCCTTTCACTCGCACATACAGCGTTCGGCGCGCGGCGACGATTTCTTCTCCAAATGACGTCATACGGAACCTCACGGCGACGGCGACGCCGACGGCATAAATCTGCTTTTGAGTGTCCATATAATTGCTATCGCAATAAAATGATCACACTTGTTGCGGACCCTTGCGTTTACGACAGCCTCGGCCACGCGTCGCACGTACTTGCTCCCGGTCGACTGCGACACCCGATCGTCTCGTCCCGATCGTCTCCTCGCTCCCTACGGACGCTTTCTCCCGATGGCAAAGAAGCGCAGCGCTAAGTCACGTCAACAAATGCTCGGATTGACGTCAGTTATTTCAGGCAGATTCCTGTGAACGGAGTAAATTAGTGGCTTTGAAAAAAAATTGGTACCTTTCCGCCGAACACCTTTTCTGAGGGTTTGGTAAGCGACGGGGTTAAATGCAGAAAATCATCTGTAACTGGTCAATGTTCAAAGACCTGCTTCACAGCAGCGCTTCAAGTAAGGCGCATTAGCTTGAACAACCTGGAATAGTTCCGTTCTTTTTGCAAGCTCGCATTAAAGCAAGACGTCCGAAGTCATTTATTTCGTTATGCACGCGACACGTTATGCCGCGCCCATGCCTCTTAGCTAAGGATTGGTGAAACCGTTATGAAACTGAATATAGACCGCTGTACACGCCCGAGTTAAAACTCGGGCACCTAATCGCGTTGGCTCAGTGGCTATAATGGTCCGCGGCTTTGTGTGAGGCCGTGGATTGAAACCCGGCTACAACGGTCACTTTTTTTGCCGACAGACTACAGGCACGTGAACCTTAATTTACGTTCTAATGAACATTAGGAAACCCTATATCAAGATTATTCCGTACCCTTGACTACGGCATCCAACATTACCCCCTGTTCAGATTTGGATCCTTAAAATCAGTCAGCGAGAACTACCGATATTTTACCCCCGCAGGGGCGTCTGCGTCAGCAGGCGTTTGGTGGATTGCGACACCACGTACCCGAGCACATGAGGGTTGGACCCTCCCGCGTGGAGCCGTGCGTGGCTTAGCCGTGTCCGGGGAAAAGGGGATCCAGGGAGTTGAGCCGAAGCCGGGTGTTTGGACCTTTATGGCCCCTCCGCAGATGCAACACACTCCTTTGGCCTTTCCTTCACGTATACGGCACCCCCGGACTGACCCACCCGGGGGAAATCGGTGGTCGCCTTTTTCTATCCCCCTCTCCAACCTTTTGCTTTCGTGTCTCCTTTCTTTTACTATCCTATCATCTCTTCTCTTCGGCTACTTCCTAATTTTCATAGGCGGCTTGGGTTAACCTTGTGTATGTGCCCTCCCTTGGGTATAATTAGGGCTCCGTGTTTTCGGTGTTTATTTTTCTTGAAAATCGGCGGGTGTTTATCGGAGTTTATATTTGTGGCGGAAATTCGGCGTTTATCGGAGTTTATTTCCCGTAAATCCCCAATTCCCCGAAATTCGGAGTTTTGCATTATTCTCAAAACCCGAAACTCTTAGATCAATTCATATCTGAATACTAAAATATCAAAACACACGAAGCACATTTTATTTTTCCTAGAACGTTTGAATGAACAAAAACGTATACACACAAGCGAAATACTTGAACACAGAACACCTTTAATTTTGCGTATAACAACCTTAGCTTGAAGCTTATTGCAAAACACGCAAGCATACATTGCGAGATTGCTGTCAGTGATCGAAGCGCGCTCCTTTCTATTGACGACTCTCAGCTTTGAAAACGCCCTTTCAACGTTAGCGCTAGAAACAGCAAGCGCCAGAAGACGCAGCGCGCAGCGAGAAAGCACTGGCCACTCGATATTGTGAAGTCTCCAAAACGACAGGGGTTCAACAGTGTTACGTATTTCATAGCACTGATAGTTCGCAAAATCATTCAGGAGCTGGCTCAAGTCGTCAGCTTCAAGAATCACTAATTGAAAAATAGGCGCGCAGGTTTCGAACCCGCAGGGAAGCTCATGCTTCACATTTGGGTTCACAATTTCTCTTGAGGGGGGCAGCGGCGGCAGCGGGCGGCGAAGCCCGGGGCCCGTATTATCGATGTTGTCTAGAGCGCCGCTGTCGCCTGGCGAAACTTTTAGTGTCGCCAGGGGACCGTATATCAAGTTGCCGTCGCGCGCTTCTGGTGCGCCTACATTCGTTGACCTGTTGACGTCTCTCGCTTGGTGCGCGACAATGCCCTTATTAAATGTGCGATGGTTGCGGTCTTCGAGATACTGTCGATGCGCGGTACCAGAAGTTGTATAAATGAGCGCTTAGAACTTGCCCTTTCGATAAAGACCGGAACCACATCATATTGTCCCTTGAAATCAGAGTTTATCGGATAAATCCGAATTGTCAAAAATTTTACCAGCGAATATTTATCGGATTTTTTCGGATAAAACCGAAAACACGGAGCCCTAGGTATAATATTGTCACGAGCAATGGCAAAGACAAAGACATTGTAGTGGGGCTGGGTCAGAGGCTTCTTGTCGGACTGAAAACCTGCTGGAACCTGCGCGCTCTGTGCAGTCTTGACTAGGCAAGCGCTAGCCGTTCACGGTTCACGGCAGCTCCGGGAGGTGAGGCTGCATTGACGACAAGGACAGAAAAACCTCTATTGAATCCTACTTCCAGACGCAATTTGCTCGGTGTTCTCGTCGACGGTGTGCCCGTTACTGCTCTCATTGATACTGGCGCCCACATATCTGTTCTTAGTTCTACGCTCCGACGCCGCCTACGCAAAGTGCTGACACCTGCCGTCTCTCCTACTGTGCGAGTAGCTGACGGCACCCGAACACCGGTTCTTGGTATGTGCACTGCCCGCGTTACTGTTGCCAGTCACAACGCTTCAGTTCTTTTCGCTGTTCTGGACGCTTGCCCTCATGATGTCATTCTTGGTATTGACTTCTTGAGCGCCCACTCTGCCCTCATCGATTGTTCTACTGGCATTTTGCGGCTCGAACTGCCATTGTGTCCTGATTACGCCGCATCAAGTCACAGTCGCCTACGTTCCATGGAGTTTCTACGACTACCCGCGCAGGCTGCTACCTACGTCCTTATGTCACCGTTCCCACCGGTCCCTGATGGTGAATATGTGGTCGCTCCCCTCACAGACCTGATCCTCTCGCGCAACATCGCGCTTCCTCATACCATAGTGGTTGTTGCCAACAACAGAACGCTGCTTCCAGTCCTCAACTTTTCTACTTCGACCCATGTTCTTCCTCAAGGAATTTCACTAGCCGACCTGTCACCTCTGGAAGAATGTACTGTTTCTTCATTCACTGCTGACGCTGAGCCCATGACCCAACCTGTCATACCGGCGCCAACCCAGGCACTTCTGGACAAAATGATATCCCCCGACCTCTTACCGTCCCAAAGTGAAGCACTCCGTGGTGTCCTATTTTCGTACCTTGACGTATTTGATGTTGAGAACACTCCATTAGGCCGTACACAAGTCGTGGCCCACCGCATCGACACTGGAGACGCCAGCCCCCTTCACAAGCACCCTTACCGAGTGTCTCACTCTGAGCGCCAAGTCATCCAAAAGGAGGTTGATAAAATGCTAGATAAAGATGTGATCGAGCCTTCTTCTAGCCCCTGGGCATCCCCTGTAGTGCTTGTGAAAAAGAAGGACGACAGCTGGCGGTTTTGCGTCGATTATCGCCATCTCAATCGGGTCACGAAGAAGGATGTGTATCCTCTTCCCCGAATTGATGATGCGCTCGACTGCCTCCATGGTGCCAAATATTTCTCGTCGCTAGACCTCCGCTCGGGATACTGGCAAATTGCCGTCGATGAGCGCGACCGCGAGAAGACCGCATTCATCACACCCGACGGCCTCTACCAATTTAAGGTTATGCCTTTTGGTTTGTGTAATGCTCCTGCAACTTTTGAACGCATGATGGACACTCTTCTACGTGGTCTGAAATGGTCAACCTGTCTTTGTTATCTGGATGACGTAATCGTTTTCTCGCCCAGCTTTGACAGCCACCTCCCTCGTCTGTCGGCCATTCTCGACATATTTCGGCGTTCTGGCCTCCAGCTCAATTCATCTAAGTGTACCTTTGGGCGCCGCCAGATCAAATTACTTGGACACCTAGTCGACGCTACTGGCGTACAACCGGACCCTGACAAGGTCCGTGCCGTCCGCGACTTCCCGGTTCCACGGTCCACGCAAGAAGTACGCAGCTTTCTTGGGCTCTGCTTTTACTTTCGCCGCTTTGTTCTCAACTTCGCGGACATTGCTCGACCCCTCATGGACCTACTCAAAAAGGATGCGGCCTTTTCTTGGGGCGCGGAACAAGCGACTGCCTTTGCGTCGTTGATTTCTGCCCTCACTTCACCACCTGTGCTGGCTCATTTTGACCCGGCTGCTAGAACAGAACTTCGCACCGACGCAAGCGGCCATGGCATTGGTGCTATCCTCGCCCAAACACAGAACGAAGTCAACCGTGTGATCGCGTATGCTGGTCGTCTGCTGTCACCGTCGGAGAAGAATTACACCATTACTGAGCGGGAGTGCCTAGCTCTCGTCTGGGCTGTCGCGAAATTCCGTCCGTACCTATATGGACGGCCGTTCGTGGTCATAACAGACCACCATGCGCTCTGCTGGCTCTCGACACTTAAAGACCCCACAGGAAGGGTCGGCCGTTGGGCATTACGGTTACAGGAGTACACGTTCTCGGTAGTGTACAAATCTGGCAAGTTACACAGCGACGCCGACTGCCTCTCCCGCCATCCCGTTGAACCACCCGACTCCACTGAAACAGACTCCGACACCTGTGTCTTGGCGATAACAGACTTCATCCATGTGGCCGACGAACAACGTAGAGATCCATCGTTGCTCTCTATTATTGACCGTCTGCAATCCGGCACCATCGACCCTTCACTCAACATGTTCTTGCTTCAGGATAACGTTCTTTACCGCCGCAACATGCACCCCGACGGCGCCGAACTCCTGCTCGTTGTCCCGCATCATCTGCGCAGGGATGTCCTCATCCAGTTTCATGACGCCCCCATTTCCGGGCACTTAGGCGTCTCCAGAACTTATGATCGCATACGACGACGCTTTTTCTGGAAGGGCCTTTATCGGTCCGTTCGCCGCTACGTAACATCTTGTGACCTGTGTCAGCGTCGGAAGAAACCTGCGACTCTACCCGCTGGTCTCCTTCAGCCAATTGACGTTCCAGCCGAGCCATTTCATCGAGTGGGCCTGGACTTGCTGGGTCCCTTTCCAATTTCCACGAAAGGCAACAAATGGATTGCAGTCGCTACGGATTATACCACTCGATTTGCAATTACTCGAGCGTTGCCAACCAGCTGCGCCACAGACGTAGCCGACTTCCTACTGTACGACGTCATCCTCCAACATGGTGCTCCACGTCACCTACTCACAGATCGCGGTCGCTGCTTCCTGTCTCGTGTGGTTGACGATCTACTTCAATCATGTGCTACTCATCACAACTTCACGACCTCATATCACCCTCAAACTAATGGACTCACCGAACGCTTAAACCGTACACTGACCGACATGCTTTTCATGTACGTTTCCGATGACCACCATGATTGGGACGTTGCGCTCCCGTTTGTCACATTTGCATACAACTCATCGCGTCATGAAACTGCCGGCTACTCACCCTTCTATCTTCTCTTTCGACGCCATCCCTTACTACCCTTTGACACCTTGCTCCCTTCTGATCCGGCCTCCACGTCCACGACTTCCTATGCCCAAGATGTCATCACGCGTGCGCTTGTCGCGCGCACAGTAGCCCGCGCTCGGCTCACGTCATCGCAGACCGCACAAAAGGCCATATACGATCGTCAACACCGGGATGCTGATTTTCCAGCGGGCTCTCTCGTCCTTCTCTGGCTCCCATCTCGTCGCGTCGGCCTGTGTGAAAAGTTAATGTCGCGGTACGTCGGACCCTATCGCGTGCTGCGCCAGGTGACTCCTGTCACCTATGAGATATCTCCCATGGCATCCCCCTCATCGATTGCCGCACCGCGAACTGACATCGTACATGTATCCCGCCTCAAACTTTACAACTGTGATAATCCATTTTGATCACAACAAGCACCGGGACGGTGCTTCATCGGCCGGGGATAATGTCACGAGCAATGGTAAAGACAAAGACATTGTAGTGGGGCTGGGTCAGAGGCTCTCTTGTCGGACTGAAAACCTGCTGGAACCTGCGCGCTCTGTGCAGTCTTGACTAGGCAAGCGCTAGCCGTTCACGGTTAATTAAATACTCCCCGTAACAATATATTAGGTTATAGTGGCAATGTACGGTTGGCGCCTGCAGCCTTAGGGATACGGACACGAAATCTGAAAATTTTACGAAAATGCTGAAAATGAATCCTCCGTGTGTGATTATATCGAAAAGAAGTAGTCACTTAGCTCATTTTTGAGCCGATGGCTTTATTTTTGCCGTTTTTATGAGCGCGCACCTTGCCGCCCGACTCGCAGAAGTTGGCAGGCGTGACGTCACGACTGACTCGTCGGAGAACCAGCCGGCCGGCCGCGGTCATTCGAAGCGCGCCGACGCCGCCATCGCGAGCATGCATTCGAGTTCTGGTGCATCTACCAGCGATGAGAACACGTCTGAAGACGAGGACCATTCCAACTTGGCAATAAATATTACCGCTTACGGTTACGGGCCTTCCGCGTCAAGCGCCGAAGAAGAGCAAGCCACCGTGGAAGTGCCGGCCAGGTTTTCGCGAACCGTAGCTCGAAGATTTCGCTTTGCACCACACAATTGCAACAATTGTTTGTCATTTCCTCTGTAAACTTGCTTTTTTAAGAGCGCACGCAGACGAGGCAGCTGCGGGGTACTTCAACACTGCGTGCAACGGCGGCCGCATTTCGATGGGGCGAAATGTGAAAACACCCGTGTACTTAGATTTAGGTGCACGTTAAAGAAGCCCAGGTGGTCCAAATTTCCGGAGTCCCCCACTTCGGTGTGCCTCATAATAAGATCGTGGTTTTGGCACGTAAAACCCCATAATTAAATTTTTTCAGCACTGCGTGGATGACTGAATAGTAGTTCATGCCGACAGATGGCAGCACATGTCTGTCGTTCTGCCCAGTTTTTTTTTTTTTTTCTGTGGAGAAGCAGAGCTGTGTGTGAGTCTGATCTCGTGAGTCGCGCTCGCTAGCTTTGTATTGTTTTACTATGCTTTGCCAACATTTTTAAAAGACATTACTGCCTTCGTGCCCAGCCTCGGGCATCTCGCCCCAGCCTCGCCCTCACGCTGCTGAAGAAGGCTGCACGTGAATGAAAACAATAACGACATCTTTTCGCTTCCTCTTTTCCAACGCGCCGCTGTTCATTTCTCCCTTGCGTTTTCGTGAGAAGACGGATGGCACAGCGTCAGGCTTTAAGCATTGCCTTTTGAGCGGCATGCCAGGGCTTTTCAGCACAACCGGGCTGGTCACATAATCATCGTCGACGAAATGGTCCGCGCAAATGAAGTCATTTTTAGAGGTCTCCAGCTAGGCTGTGCGTGATGACTAACAGGCAGGTATCCAAAGTTTACGCACCTTCTCGTCTCTGGGAAACGTGTTCAACGACGTGTCACGACCGACGATGCTGGTATAACAGCAATGTCTGGGCATTTCCTTCCGCCGCGACGAACACGTCAATACCGAGCGACGACCGCGGGAAGGCGCATGTAATACCCTAGTTACACGGGCGTGCTAACCGCAGTTAAGACGCACCTCAGTTAACCGGACTGAACTACGGTTACCGTCAACTACAGTTGACATATGTTACACGGGAAAACCTGTCCTCAGTTAGGGCTGTGAAGCAGGTCACGTGATACTCAGTACTGCGAATAAAAATATAATTGTTTAGCTGTTCTTTCTAATTATTTTGACAAGAAAACTGTATTTTCTTTAAAATGTGTCCATCGTGTTAGTATCTGCACTGTCTGAGCATGTTGATTCCATTGTTTTTGCGGTGTTTGGCAGCAGTTAGAGCCAGTCAGCCAACGCCTGGCCAAAGTCTAGTTCACGGTCGGTACGAAAGCCAAGACAATCCATTGCTCAATTGGGATTTTTGCCTGACCGTGTGCGCTGTGATTAACTGTGATTTATTGGTTCGTTGCTTTTGTGTTTTGCTAGACTGTGTATGGTATTGCTTCGTTTTTTTTTATTTGTCGTTTCTGCCAGCTTTATTCTGGTGACGCCAACTGTGCGATGGCGTTGAGCAAGCCTGTATCGTGTGACGGGGACGAAGACCTCGACGACTTTTTCATTGTTTGCCGCTCAACGAACAGCGCTGCACGCCAAGCAAATGCAAGTGCTCCGTGTGCTACAAGACATTGAGGTACTTGAAGAGGAAAGACAGAACGCTGAAACGCAGTGTCGTGAACTCGTGGCCACGGCTGTTCGGCTTTGTTCCCGTGAGCGGCATGTGTGGTCGTACCCGCGGGCGCAATCGTGGTATGAAGAAACGCTCCCGCACTTTCCCGAGAGTGTATTCAGGGAAAACTTTCGACTCAATCGGTGCACGTTCCGATATATTGTGAGTGTGTGCAAATCACTGGCACGGCAAGACACGAACATACGCCGAGCCATCCCTCTGGAGAAGCGCGTGGCGATTGGGTTGTATCGGCTGGCTACACCCGCCGAAGACAGAACCGTGGCCAATCTCTTTGGCGTCAGCCGTTCGTCGGTTAACATAATATTCCGCTAGTTCTGCAGTGTTGTTGTGCGGCGCCTAGAACCGCGGTACGTGCGTTTCCCTTCAGCACAAGGGCTGGCAGAGCACCTGCATCAGTTCAGCGCTGTTGCAGGGTTTCCTCAAGGAATTGGCGCCCTGGATGGTTATCATATTGAAGTGTGCCCTCCGAAAGAACACGCCGCCGACTACTTCAACTATAAGGGGTGGTACAGTACAATTCTTCTCGCTGTTGTCGAACACCAATACAGATTTATGTACACGAACGTGGGATCACCCGGTCGAATACGCGATGCGGCAGTGTTCGAGCGGTCACGTTTACCAAGTGTACTGAGCAGCAATTTGTTCAGATTGAATGGCAAATTAATTGAAGGGGTATCGGTTGGGCCTGTTCTCTTGGCTGACCAGGCATTCCCACTGCAGCCTCATTTAATGAAACCTTTCCCAAGGCCAGGTCCTATTGGCTCAGTATCGCATGTTTTCAATCACAATCTGTCAAGTGCTAGACATATTGCGGAAAACGCCTTTGGGCGACTGAAAGCACGGTTCCGAATCATGCATAAGGGCCTGGAATGTGATATTGACAACGTAAACTGCATTATCCATGCTTGCTGTGTTCTGAACAACATTTGTGAGCAGCTAACCGTTCACTGTGATGCAAGTTGGATTGAAGTTGCGCGTAGTGAAGATGCAAGGCGGGCTCAGCCAGTATGTACAAGCAGTCGTAATGAGCCACTAGGAGTGGAAGTGAGAGAGGCACTTGCAAAGCATATTGCAGCACGGAGGGCCACCTAAGTGTTTTGACTCTCCACACAATGCCTCATGCACCAGCATGGGGCATTCACAAGCACTCCATGTACATGCTATGTGCTGCACAAATTGAATTTTCACAGTTTGTGAGAATCAGTGCAGTGCTCGACGAGGAAAGTTTTCTTATACATGACAACCATGGACATTACTCCTTACTTTCGAATGTGTTATGAATATTATTGAGCATGCAGTGTAAATGTGTTGTCTCATTTGGCTTTCTTATACTCGCTTGTGTATCAGTTTTAGTGCTGTGTACAAAAGTGGCAACAAGCAGTGCAGGGTGCTTTGTGGCAGTTGCACGTGCACTTATGACTGCACTCTTGGTATGTATTTGTGTTGTGTATGATTGGTAGGCTACAGAAGGCTGGAGTGAATGACTTTTTTTATATTCAAAGTCAAAGGCACCGGCAGATGGAAGCCCACACTGTGGATAAAATTTGTATAAACATGGATAAAGTGCCCCATAAAGGCTGGCTGGCGTTTCGAGAGGTGGACTTATGTTTTTCAAAGGCTGATTTGCACATGGTGTGCGCTTTAGATTGAAAGCAAGATTCTTTTGTGGCTAATGGAAATAAATACCTTCAAGAGTGAAACGTTGCCTCACCTTTTCAAAGAATACAGTGATAGGTCTGGTTTAGACATTAAGTACAAACAAGTACAAGTGGATGTATGGGACATCCAAAATTAGTACTTTGACGAACGAGTTTGAGGAAAGCAAAACAAAAATAATGTTGGATCCCTTGCATTCAACCTTTATTTTGCCTTGAAGCAAAATAGCTGTTCACCATTTCGGCCATATTTTTGTTGATCTCATTGGCCTCCTTCTGGAGTTCCACAAGCTCCTTGCGCAGCTGAAGGGACTCTTTCGCATTTTCTGCTGCTCGATCTTCTGCGCGGCTGAACATCGTCATCAAATCTTGCAGCACAAATGATGGCCGCTTTCGCTTCCTGCTGCTTGGTGGGCAGCTGGCAGCGGGACTTGCGGCATTCTGTGCTGCTCCACAATTCTCATTGGTGGGAGCAGGGCTCTCCTCCAGGCATCCTGTAGAGAAGGAGTCTTCCTGGTCCGTAGTGGTTGCATCCCACGATGCAACCACTTCAGCATCATCAGGTGCCTCATACACTTCTGGCACCTGCGTATGATAGGAAAAGACAATGACGTATATATGTAAAGTCAAATTGCACCACTGCAAACTAGTTGCTGGATCAGCAGCATATCTACTTGAAAACCAGCAGACCAACCAACTGTGCGCCGACATGTTGCATGCAGCATGATACACGTCAGAAGAGAGTTCTCTCCAGTTATGGCAACTACTGCTTCTAGCACTCACATTTGAAAACAAATGAAAGTTTTCAATGGCAACGTACGTTCTGGCAAACCAGTTATGCGGAAGCCTGCAAGGTGGAGAAAATTTGACAAATGGGAAAATTATCATCCACTCGGTGAAGCTTCTTGCTAGAGTCAGGTGGATGACAGTTTTTCGCTTTCGCTTCCTGTGCCTGATGGCAGTTTTTCAATTTCTGTGCCGCTTAAAATACTGCTATATCACAGCCATATAGAATCCCGACTGCAACATTGTTTGAGAAAAACATTTCTGCTCTTCAGATACTACAAATGTGCTATGTAATGTTTACACATACGTGGACATTCTATGCCATATTTCATTTTGTTAATACTTCCTTTCAATATTTAATACAGCTCAATATTTTCGTGTTTGTTTTCACGCAAATTTTGCAAATCTGCAATTAAAGTAAAATTTTATATGCACTAATGCATGCAGAAACGGTACATTTTTGCAGGCTGCGGACTCACTCACATTCCTACTCACGCCCAGTCATGCTCACCAACACTGATTCACGCTTATAGTCAATTCACATTTACTAGCACACATTCACTCATACTTGCGTCCGCTCGCACTCACTCACATACATGCATCCACTCAGACTCGCTAACAATCACCCCCGTTAATATTTAGATCCACTCAAAATCACCGTCACTGAATTTCGTTCGTACTCTCATTAACGAGCACACATAATTATTCATCCTTTTCAGTTCCAATCAAACTCAACGGCACTCACTCCTGTGAAATGAGGGGGGGGGGGGTCAAGAACGAGTCAGAGTACTTGTGAGTGAGTACACCAACCTATGTATAGCACTGTAATCATAAATAGTTGAAATTACCTCCACGCTCTCTTCCACAAGGTCACTGTCGTTGACTGGAAGTGTGCCCAGAAATGCGTGTAGCTGCCAATAAAATGGCCACTCAACCCCTTTGGACCCGGTTGAGGTCCCGCAGCGCCTGAGTTTCCTAAAAGAAAATTCCTTCAGTGCACAAAACTTCACAGCATGCAAATAAAATGTGCTTGTAATATAATTACCAGCCTTATTGGGAAAAAAAAGAATTGTATGCAGTGCTACTTATTACACAAATAAAAAAAATACACGAAGACTGGCATTGCTTTCAAAGTTTACATATCGCCCGCCTCTTTGAGACTGTCCACAGAGAAGGTGCAAGAAAGAAGAGAGCACTGCGATGCTCTTGAACATTCGGTGGAAAGAGAATGGGCAAGTTGACGGGTTCTGCGTTTTGGGTGGCATAAAGAGACATGGAGGAAGAACGCACACAGAGCTCATTGTTGGTGCTTTTTGTCTATGTCCTTCCTTCGTATGTCTATTTTTGGGCCCATAAACAACATTTACAATGCCAAATGTTTACTGTGAACTCGGAAGGAACGCGGACTGTGTGAGGTCTCGGTTGCCTGATCTTTTGAAGCAGTCAAACAGATGTAAGGAAGAGGTCGGTGAACATGCGGAGACACCGAGGATAACAATGACACGCGTTTTCGCAGCGTCAGTCGCTTGACTGTTCGCTAGCCAGCTTCCTTTTCAAAACAATAGAATTGCCGTGGCATGAACGTGCGAGGACATGCATTATCACTTTTCAACTAAGGACGAATCCAAGACGCCTTGTGTGTGTTTCGACCCACTCAAGTTGCATGTCGGAGCAATATGTTCACTGAATACCGGTGTTCGCAATCGAGTCCGATCCGGATTGAAATTCCCGACCGCGATTGACGCTCTCACATAGCTTTCGCAAAGGAGCAAATCCCGACCGAGAAGTTGGATCCCGATCGGTCTCGACCGCGACGAAAGTGCGCGTGTGACACACACATAATACGGGGGTCACACGGCGCACTTTTGATCGCGATCAAGCCCGATCCAGATCGACATTCTTGATTGCGATCGGCTACCTCGCGCAGCATACGCAAATGTGTCAATCACGACCGAGAAATTCGATCCGGATGGGGCTTGGTCGCGATCAAAAGTGCGCCGTGTGACACCCGCGTAAGATTAGGCCCAACTGCAGACGCCATGCGGCAGCGCTTAGTTTGCACGCTATTGAGTTTACGCATCGGATTTAGCCTACACGTATACACAAACACACTGGCTACGCACTGTCACAACGTGGTTAGTGCAGAGTTCGTACTCACCGGTATTGCTTGTTCAAGTTCTCAAGCTTCTGGCGGAGCTGCTTTGCTGTGAATGGAACTTCGCCGGCAGGCAGGCGTGCGTTGAGGCTGCGCGTCATCTCATCGTATATACGCGCATTTCGCGTGTTGGACCGCAGCGCCGCAAGAGTGTCTTCCCAAAGGCGTATCAACGACTCTGTTGTTGAGACAGACCAGTTGACACGCCTTTGGGAAGACTTTTCGGCCGTCACCTTGGCTGGAGCCGCGCCGCCTTCGTCCATCCGCATGAGTGCCGCCATTTTGTCTGTTTGCTTCGTTAACCTGAGCTAACTGAGGTAGCCAACCTCAGTTTGCAGTGACCATGGTTAGTGGAATAACCGCAGTTAGGCTTTCCGTCTAACTGGGTGTAACTGCGGTTGGCCGTAACTGAGGTGCGTCTTAACTGCGGTTAGCGCGCCCGTGTAACTAGGGTATAAGACGCACCAACTGCGTGGAGCGCCGACGGGGATAATGTTTCAGACGGACCACGTGCAAAGATCGCCGAAAGGGGTTTAACAAACGCTGCAAGGCACCGACACCCCCGGAAACACTGCGACGGCTATGGCCGACCTTGGCCGCGCGCGCGCGCCGGTGCAGGTCACGACGTGAAATTTCAGCTTCTGTCGGCGGCCGCTTGGAGGCAAGATGCAACAGAAAATCGCAAAAAAAAGATGTTTCTTGTTCTTTTATTCAAAGCAGCTTGTTGTATTTGTCGTTTTCAACAGTTCAACTTCCGACGCAAAAAAACACCCGCCAACTTTTGTGTCCGTATCCCTTCAAGCGTTAAGCGTTGCAGCGTCCCCTATTTGGGCTCCGGGGTGGGTGGCCGCCATTGCCGCCGAAATAAAACAAACCGTTATGGGAACACCAGCTTTTCCCCGCATACTTGATCGTCATCCCCTAAAGAGGGGACGCACCGATGAACTTTGCCTATCTTTCAACCGACAAAAAGATAACTGTCCAAAATACCATGTTGTACACAGTGAGAAATCTGAAAAACCGGCCAGATTCATTTCACCATTCATTGTTGTGAAATTCATTCATTGTTACGACGCGCAGCAGCCTGCATCTGGCGCACTTCGTGAAGCTCGTGCAACTCGAGACGCTGGAAGCCCGGCCGCCGCCACAAGCTGCCACATCGTCGGCAGCACGACGCGCCGCAGCCTGCATCTGGCGCACTTCGTGAAGCTCGTGCAACTCGAGACGCTGGAAGCCCGGCCGCCGCCACAAGCTGCCACATCGTCGGCAGCACGACGCACAGCAGCCTGCATCTGGCGCACTTCGTGAAGCTCGTGCAACTCGAGACGCTGGAAGCCCGGCCGCCGCCACAAGCTGCCACATCGTCGGCAGCACGACGCGCAGCAGCCTGCATCTGGCGCACTTCGTGAAGCTCGTGCAACTCGAGGCGCTGGAAACCCGGCCGCCGCCACAAGCTGCCACATCGTCGGCAGCACGACGCGCAGCAGCATGCATCTGGCGCACTTCGTGAATTCGTGCAACTCGAGACGCTGGAAGCCCGGCCGCCGCCACAAGCTGCCACATCGTCGGCAGTACGACGCGCCGCAGCCTGCATCTGGCGCACTTCGTTAAGCTCGTGCAACTCGAGGCGCTGGAAGCCCGGCCGCCGCCACAAGCTGCCACATCGTCGGCAGCACGACGCGCCGCAGCCTGCATCTGGCGCACTTCGTGAAGCTCGTGCAACTCGAGACGCTGGAAGCCCGGCCGCCGCCGCAAGCTGCCACATCGTCGGCAGCACGACGCGCAGCAGCCTGCATCTGGCGCACTTCGTGAAGCTGGTGCAACTCGAGACGCTGGAAGCCCGGCCGCCGCCACAAGCTGCCACATCGTCGGCAGCACGACGCGCAGCCGCCTGCATCTGGCGCACTTCGTGAAGCTCGTGCAACTCGAGGCGCTGGAAGCCCGGCCGCCGCCACAAGCTGCAACAATCGTCGGCAGCACGACGCGCCGCAGCCTGCATCTGGCGCACTTCGTGAAGATCGTGCAACTCGAGACGCTGGAAGCGCGGCCGCCGCCACAAGCTGCCACATCATCGGCAGCACGACGCGCAGCAGCCTGCATCTGGCGCACTTCGTGAAGCTCGTGCAACTCGAGGCGCTGGAAGCCCGGCCGCCGCCACAAGCTGCCACATCGTCGGCAGCACGACGCGCCGCAGCCTGCATCTGGCGCACTTCGTGAAGCTCGTGCAACTCGAGACGCTGGAAGCGCGGCCGCCGCCACAAGCTGCCACATCGTCGGCAGCACGACGCGCAGCAGCCTGCATCTGGCGCACTTCGTGAAGCTCGTGCAACTCGAGGCGCTGGAAGCCCGGCCGCCGCCACAAGCTGCCACATCGTCGGCAGCACGACGCGCAGCAGCCTGCATCTGGCGCACTTCGTGAAGCTCGTGCAACTCGAGGCGCTGGAAGCCCGGCCGCCTCGACGCCCGGAGTGTGATGCGCCTGCGGCCGCAAACGCTTCCACGTCAGAGTCTGAGGAGCTCGAACTGCCGCCGCTGCCGTTGGAAGTACTGGTCCCGGTGCCTCCCATATCAGCGTTCGTCAACTCGACCTGGTTTCCGGTGCGCCTTAACATCATTTTGCGTGTGAACGCGCGCTTTAGAAACAACAGACTGCTCTGGAAGATGCCGACAAAGTTAGCTGAGTATAGCTTAGGTTAAGATACCGGCGCTGGTGCGGCTGCACTGCGTGACATCTTCTTCTTCCTACAGCTTGCGACACGTGCCCATGAGGTGGAAGATTGGCCATGGTTCGCAATGGAAACATGAAGATGATGATGAATCCTCAATTAATGGCACAAACCAACTGTGGGGGATAGGCCACGAACCAGGTGGCGTGTTGTTACCCTGGCCACTGAGCTACAACCTTGTAACTGTATATATTGTAAATACATGTATTTTCTCCCCGTAATAATATTAATAAAAATTAAAATAAATTTGTTCATAACAAATAAGAAATAAATAAGCCTTTACGGGAATCGAAGGCCTTGAGAGGCGCTAATAGTCAGTTTACACAGTCTGTCTTTTTCTGCCTATTATAGACTCTTCAGTTCAAAAAGTGGAGTGTGCTGTGTGAAACTAGGATTGGTTTAGTTCAGGTGACATCATACCATAACTCAAGCGGCAATGCTTCTGTTGCTGTCTGTAGTTAATCTGTGCCAGGAAACGTTGCAACGCTTTCGGCCATATTTAATTAAAAGAGGCACAGAGATGCCTGCTTACTTTTTTTTTCGATTTGCCTGTTTAGCCTAGACTCCAAAATAAAGTGTTTATCTCAATCAGACTTCGTTGGAAAGAAGCAAATGTGAGCACGGCTCCATTTAAGACTTGGTTACATGGACCTTGGGCGGGCTGCTGCGTAGAAGACGCGATTACGGGTGTACTATTGTTGCTAGTCGCACGGTGGGGCGATTTGTAACAGTACAGCGTTAGCTTATTCCATCAGGTTACATAAACAAACACAAGGCTTGACCCGTTCAACGACATAATTTTCAACGATTTTTTTTTGTTGAAATAAGGGTCACATTAGCTAAAAGTGGGCAGGAGCCCTGACTAAAGATGAGCTCTTACTTGCATTGTAGATAACCTGCTGTTGTCCATCAGTAACTAGATCTGTACCACAGAAATGTAGATCTATTGCAGAGATTAAACTCTTTATTTACCCTCGGCGCGGTAAGTAGAATTCCACGAAGCATTCTTTGTAAAGTAGAGTCGCTGCTGTAATTGCCTGCGAACTGTGCGCATTTGTGAAATACGGAACGCAGACATTTAGGAGACCTCCAGAAATAGCTCGCTGCTATTGCGCATCTGCAAAATACAGGCCACTTTCATTTTTCTATATATATAGCTTAGTCCAACCGAAATTCCAACGAGATTTTCGCGCCTAAGGCAGCGTCAGGCAATACAAAGACACTAATCCTGCTAAATTCATCGCGTGAATGCCGTTGTTAACGGCCTTTGAACACACCACGAATGAACTTGCCCAACAAGTTTTCGCTTTCCATTATCTAACCTCAGCCTCACAGGGACGCGTCGCCATGGAAACACGGCGTCAATCAAACGGGATCATTATAAGTGCAGACCTCTCTCTGAAGGCAGCCACTACAGCTCATCAATTTCGTATGAATTCGGCATTCGAAAAAATGTTGCCTTACAGCTAGCTGTAGCAACGCATTAGGTAAGGAATATAACCTCACTGGTTCAGTTCCAATGCTTTCGGGTGCAATCAGATGTCACAGCACGTGCCCAAAACGGCACAGCGCAAGAAAATTTCCGAATGATCTAATTAAAAATCCACCGCTTATAACAGTAAGCTCTTAATCTGCTTTGATGTGGTTACCGCTTAATGTCAGCGCCATTTGGACGTCAAGTTAGGTCTCTAAAGAGAATCACTGTGTTCAAGACGTACCTCGTGGTAAAATTAGATTGGCGTGGTTATTACAGGATAAAGCTATCCAGTGTGAAACATGATACTCCGATATGTCCACTTTTTGACATCGGATTTTGAGGTGATGTGCGATTAAGTAGTGCACCATCTAACCCGCTAAACATGTTTTCTTTTTGTTAATGTGATGGCCGTATTTCTATGGACGCAAAAATTAATCCAAAAGGTTCGTGTACCAATATTTCCATGCACCTTAGAGAGCTGCAGGTGGTCTACATAATTAAAGTGCCCATAATAGGGGCATCCCTCCTAAACCTGCGAGAATATCATTCTACAATTCAATAAAACACTTTGTGAATTTAGTTTTTTTTTATAATCACAACACTTTACCAATAACGCCCGGCAAAGACTTTACTAAGCCACACGTGACCACTACGGCGAGCAAGCCACGGACGTCGAGCAAAGAAAATTATTAGCGTTCATTGTAAACCTAATACGCAGCATCTGGAATGAAACCCGGGAACGCTGCCACGAACTTGGGCAGCGCCTTGGCGGGCGCATTGCAGCGATGGCTCGCGCCATTGTACAGCACGTCCACTTAGTTTTCGCTTTAGCACAGCGCGTTGCAGGGCGCCACGAAAAAGAAACAGACTGTCTTGCGCAAAGCTCGACTCCCTGGTGCATGTGCTACTTTTGTGCCGCGCAACGCCAAGCCTGTAGGCAGCCAGGCTGGCCAGGAAAGCCTTCAAGTCCATATGATTTGGCAACCGCTTCTGTGGGGCACTGGAGCTGTCACTGGTCTGCTGAGTGTCCTCCTTGCGGCTTCTCCGGCTGCTAAGATGGACAATGTTGAAAAGGTGCTCGTAGTACAGACCCCGTCAGAACTTTGTCAGCGACGAGGCGTCCGGCGCCACCGTAGTTTACGGCCGCTGGGAAGTCTGGGTGGAACAACGGGAATACAAAGTAGTCTTCGGCGACAGTGAGCGCGCCGTGAAAGCTCCATCGCTGGCTCAGAAAGGAACCTGGCTTGACAACGTTCGTCATGTCTTGCTCCAGGAACCGCCAGCGCCCGTTCATCAGCTTCGACCAGTCGACGAAGAAGGGAGCGCCGTGTGTCGATTCTAGCAGCATGCTCGCTAGAAAGCTCGCGTTGTTCCAGAATACAATGGCAGCTGGAGCCCATAGATTAAGCAAGACATTATTGTGGCTCGACAGGACGTCAACAAGGACGTCCCTTACGTCCCGAACGAGAACCTCGGCTCAACAGTGCTTTGTAGACAAACTGAGCCATCCGATGCGCACGGTGCTTTCAACCTGAACGAGGCAACGACGCCTTTGCGCTGACGGAGGCAGGCCGACAAGCTCCAGCGTGACATCAGCGATCTCTCGGCTTGCCATCCAACCCAAATCATGAGCAACACGAACGCTTAGCGTGAGCGCCTTTCGCGCATCGCACTAGAGTCCCAGAAGGTAGACGACGGAGCGAACTAGGACAGCATTTTCCACTTACGCGATGTCGCGAGGTGAGAAGCGGCGTGCCCAGACGAAGTACTCATTCAAACACAGGAGCAGCCAACCACCAGCAATGCCTGGATTAGCCAGGTACAGTCAACCACAAAAGTTTGCGGACCACGCGAGCGCGTGGCCAAGAGCCTCTTCGCGACACTTCCGCTACGTCACCAGCGATCGACAGCAGCGCTACGTTGAAGACGCATCCCTCCTTAAATCTATGGCCTGTCTATTTTCGCACTGTGCGCAAATATTTTCTACCTATCTCTTTCAACGTGACGCGCTCTTTGTTAGCCAGGGCTACTTGCTTATATTTTGAGAGCAGAATATCAGTACAAGTAATCAGACAGCGTATTCTTCGGCTGTTATCAGTTCTATTTTCGCGTAGCCACGCTGTTTTTTTTTTCGTGAGTGCGTGAGTGAGCGGTGAGGCAGCCATGGGACACAGATGCTTAGTCAGTAGGCAGAATTTTTTCGTTCCTCCCCCATCGCTAAGTGACAGTAGCGGCCGGGATTTGATCGCCTGCGCCCAGGTTTTGCTGCGCAAAGCCCGAACCACCGCGCTGCTATAGTGGGTACATTTAGAAAAATGAGAAATAATCGGGTGCGATGACTCTTTTGATAACCCTTTGCGACACGGCGTCCTCGTTTGGGGACTCGAACTTCGGAGGCGCGTCCCACGCCACGTGTTTCTTCAAATGACCTAAAACTCAGTGTGCACATTCGTGTCCGCTTCCTGATGGGACAACTAGCGGTCAGTTAACTTCATTGTCCTGCGTATTGCTGCAGATGATCACTTTGCTGGAGACACTACCATGTTAGACAATCGTTCGACGTGCCGCGTTCCAAGACCAACGTCAAGAGTATTTTTTTTCTCCGGTCGACACGAATACAACCGAAAAAGCAAGTGTGCATGCGTTTCGGGCCTAATAGTTGATTCTTTTTATGTAAGCATTGAAGCTGACGGATTTCAGAATAATTAGATAATGAGTTATACGCTAATTAATTTTTTTACTGAATCTCGCACAAAACAGCACATTGCTTCGTCTTCTTTCTTGGAATGTAATAGTGAGCGTCTTGAAATGATGCCATGCGCATTTGACGCATTTGCAGACAGTGCATCATAATTCGTGTCTGAAGGGGATGAATTTATTCACAAGACATTTACAGAAGTGTCATGAAACATAGGTCTCTCAATGATCTAGTAGGAAGTGAAATGTCCGCCGTTTTCTAGCACCTTATTGATGCGTGTGGGCATCGACTCGTACAAAGATTCAGTAATCTCCGGTCGACCGCGCAGGTTTCCCATTCTTGTGCGATCGCTTGCCACAGCGTATCGGCCGTGCGGCCGCGGTTGGCTCGTGTGGACAGCCGTTTCTTCAACATGCCCCAGACATTTTCTATGGGATTCAAGTCGGCGCCACATGGAGGCCACTCAAGCTGGCAAACAGCATGTTCTTCTAGCAATGACTGGACGATACGTGCTTTATGGATCGGGCTGCGGTCGTGTTGAAAAAAATAGCAGCCGTCGCTGAAGGGACCGTCCAGAGCATACGGAACGAGGTGTCTAGTGATGACGTCACAGTACCGTGACGCAGTGAAGGGCCCTTCCAGACGCACAAGGGGACCAAGGCCATCTTTGCTGATTGCTCCCCACACGCTCACGGAACACCGTCCACTGGATAGAACACTCTGTGTGTAATTAGGCAGATATCTGCAAGAAATAGCATACAATTGGGTTCCAGCGGCGCGTCTAAAAATGTTGTGATTCCTCTTGCGTATGAACTTTATAATGCTGTTATAGAGTTGCAATAGAAAACGTGCAAACATCATTAGATAGTACTGAAAGACCCACTGGCAGCTTTTAATTAGCTTCAGAGTAAGTAGTACTATGAAACAATCGTTAATGTTTTCAACATAATACCACTACAGAAAAATCTCGTAATGTCCAAAAGCTCATTTTACGTGAAACATGTTGTGATGCAGAATTAGCTTCGTGAATTAACTGCCAATACACTGTAAACACACCTGCAGTTTAGTGGACGCCAAACCCGCTTCCGTTGGTCCCAGCGCGTGGAAAAAGTTGACTCGTCGCTAAAGATGACATCGCCCCATTTCTCTGTTGTCCAATCTTTCATTGCTGTAGCGAACATGAGTCGTTCTTGTAGCTGGCTGTCTGAGAGGCAGGGCTTCTGTGCTGCTACGAAAGACTGCAGGCCAAGCTCACTCAGCCTTCTTCTTACAGTCTCAGACGATACCGTGAGCGAGAGTGCTTCTCGGATATCCTCTGCACTTTGAAAAGGATCAGCCACGATGGCGGCCGTAATCAGGCGGTCCTCTTCCTCAGTCGTGGCCCTTGGACGCCCACTGCGCTCCATATCTGTGAATCTGTCATCGTCGCGGAAAGCTTGTGTTGGTTCGGCGGCAGATTTCGCGCTGAGGTATTCCCTCTATAAATAAACGCACAATGTGCCTTCTTTCGTCAAGTGGAACACGCAGCGGCATCTTTCCAAATAGGCAATCACCACGTGGCCTGAAGCAAGTCTACTACGTTTTCAGCGACTGATGCGAAGATGCGCCTATGTGTGAAAGAAAATTTTCTATGCATCCGCTTTTTCTTTATTTTTGATGACAGTGAAACACCTCCCTACCCTTTCTCTCAAGACGCAGAAGCAGCAACACTCATTGGACCAAGATGCTGCCAACCAAAGTGCGCCAGTAAACGTCGCGTAAAAAAATCGTCGCAGCGCTTCGTGAAACTTATCTACCCACTGGCACACCAGTCGACAAAGGTTGCAGTGATTGCTCCGATACTGCTATCAAGCCAGATATGTGGCGGTCTTATCGCAGACAGCGCTCTGCGTCAACACAACGAACTAACAATGTCATGCACGGGAATAAAAAATTAACAGGCAGGCGAGTACCAAGAGGTCTCATATCCGGGAGAGCGCCCCTGTCGCCGCTAGGTGGCGTACCGCTAGGTGGCGCGGATAGGCAGTCTGGCACGCGCTCGCGTGGTCCGCAAACTTTTGTGGTTGACTGTACGTGAGGTTGCGTATCGGCATCCGCATAATTCTCGCGTCAAGTTTTGCCATGGTGGGGCCTAGCACCTCTAACGTATGCCGGTCCATTGTCTCGATTTTGGCCATGAGTTCATCGTCGGCCGCTTTATAAGCATCGAATAGATAAAACATGGCCCCCACTTACCGCCGGTACCGCAACGAAGCGGCTGCCCTGCCAGCTGACCGGCGAATATTTACACGGTGGAAATCCTGGCATGGAAGGCAGCGCTGTGATCAGTCTTGAGCATGGGCTTACCGGTCCCATCGCGAAGCAGAGCCAGTTTTAAGCTCACCTCGAACCACAGAGGCACGCTACAGTTGCCCCATAGATCAAGCAGAATCTCTAAGAGATCCCAGCGAGATGTCTCTGGCCATGGGAGATGACGCTCGCCCAGGAACCTTTTCAGCTCGGGCAATCTGCTCCTTGAAAGCTGCATGCATGAATTGGCAAAACCGGATACCTCCTTCTTGACGCTAAATGCCGATGGCACTGCGAAATACTGGCCGCTGCCATCTTCGGAGCTCCAATCGATGCTCTTGAGCGTGAAGCCGAACACTGTATCTTTCCCAGCGTCCACGATGGAGAGCAGAAGGGGTTGGCGCTTCCACCCATCGCAGACAAAGCGGTTGAAATTTTGGCACGGGTTGTGAGATCGAATAAAGGGAAGCTGAATGGCAGCCATATAATTGTGGCATGTCATTCCGGAGCCTCCGGATAAAAGCTGTACATCGGCATTTTCGGCGTGGGACGTCCGGAAGCTGGCGTCGAAAACACTGAGACCCTTGACACGAATCCACAGCGTCACTCCCAGGTAAAAGTAATGGCCGACCACGCAGAAGAAGGCCGTCGCCTGCAGAATGCCCTTGTGCCTAAGGCTCACGCACCAGTTTGCTTGGATGACGACTACATTGAACCCGGTGCATTCCTGCGGGTGGGAAATGTAAAACATAAATGCAATGACTTATTGTCCCGTTAGACATACTTGAAGGCGGTGTCTTGTTCATTGGAGCCGTGAAACAACATTAACTTTATTTCAGTTAGAATTTCGAATAACAATTGCGCGAGCGAAATTTCTCGTCAGCGGCGCCTGATCGGTGGGATGTTTTGGTGATGGCAAAGTGTATGTTTCAACCGCCGGCGGTGGCGAATTGGCCTTTCGTGTTGTGCTGCTAAGCCCGAGGGGGCGGGATCAAATCCCGGCCACAGAGAACGCATTTCGATGGGGCCGAAATGCAAACACGCCCGTATACCGTGCCTTTGGTGCACGATAAACAACCCCAGGTGGTAAAAATTATTCCGAAGTCCCCCAGTACGGTGCGCCTCATAAAGATATCGTGGTTTTGCCACATAATACCCCAGACATTAAGAGTATGTTTCTGCGTTTTTGTGCCAGAACATCAGCATAAACGCTGTAGATCGCTTTAAGAACACCTGCCTAAAAACGATAATCAGACAGCTAGAAGACTCAATATACCCGCACCCTGATTGTGGTTCTGGTTACACTACTGTTTCCGGTTCCCACGCTTAACTAGGATATAACGAAATTGCCAAATTCCCGAAAAACTTCGTTATAAAGAGGATTTCGTTATGTGCAGGTTCGGCACGAAAATTTGAAAAGAAACGCATACCGTATGTACTATCGCTCAAGATTTACTCCCAATACACCAAAGTTGCGATGAACAAAACAAGTCCCAGTTTCGCCCGAAAGGCGAAGCATCGATTGCGACAGCAAATTAGCAGACAGCTATGCGAATTAAGGATAGTACAGTCAAACCTCGTTAACACGTACCCGCTTAATGCGTAATTGCGGTTTAAGCGTTGTCGCGAAGATTCCCCCACCCAGCCGCCATTTAAACCCATGTATTGGCTGACCGCTTAAGCCGCAGTCACTCATTGCTTACCAGACGGTTAGTGCGTACTATTTTTCTTGTTCTACACGCACAGGCACAAAATCGGCAAAATCTCATGTGCGCAGACACTCGATTCTCGAGTTTCGACGCCCGGACGACAGTCGCAAGCGATAGTGAACTTACAACATGGCCACCATGACGTATTTCCTGCTCGTACAGCTGTTGCCGATTCCCGCGCACAAAAGCATGGCCTTCGAGATAAGTTCCTGGTAACGCAGAGAAGCTGTCGGTAAGGGGTGCGAATTTGCTGTCGCCGTCCGACTAGTAACCGCGCAGAAGCACATTTTATTGCGAAACGCATTTGTGCCGTCACCGTGGACGTCGCTTTGAGGTTCCGTGTAAAGTCCAAACAAGGCAACATCGCCGCCGCGCGCCGTACGCTGTGTGTTCGAGTGAAAGCTTGCGGGGGTCAGCCGACTCAATCTCGCGCCAGTGTTGCCAGGTCAACTTTTCTAGCCAAAAGCTAGAAAAGTTGTAGCCCAAATGTAGCCAAACACAAAAAAGCGGAAAAAATTTCGTAGCCAAATATAACCATTTTATTTGCAGTTTTATTTGTGTATACTTTTTCACATTCGACTACGGCAATCTTTTTTTTTTTTTGCACAACCCATCGTAACAAAATGTCTGTGCCGCCGTGGCGGTCGGCCCTTGACATCAACAACAGTGACATCATGCTTGCACAGAACACTTTTTGGTTGGGCCCGGAAGCTCTTAAGTTCCAGCGAATGGCTGCAGAGAGCAAATCAGTGCTTTTATTGAGAGATAGTACTGAGTTATTATTTTTAGTTATTTACAGTAATATCAACTACGAACTCTGCTTTTTAGCTGTCGTGAACACAAAATAATGTTCAGCGTCATCGATCTCTCACGTTATTTCTGCCTACGGCGTATAAGTTCAGCTGTCCAGCGATCTGCGACGGCGACGTGCTCACGACTTCTTTTTTGATGAGCTAAAACAAGTCCTTCGCGCTATGATATCTCGCGTTATTTGTCTCATCGTCCTATCTTGATTTTTGCTTTCTTTTTGTTTTTGTTTTTCAATTAGCTTGGCCCGGATTAGCTGGGACACACACCACCTATATAGTGTCATTTTACATCAACCTGGCCGCCATCTTAGGTCTCAGCACGCCAACAACATGCGTTAAGAAAAGGGACAGGCGACAGATGCCACTCACTGTCTGAATCAGTGTAAGCGGAGCTTTAAAAGATTACTGTACAAACCGGCACAGAAGTGTAAGAAGCGCGCAGTCGTTTTCGGCGACGAGCACGTCCCGAACTAACTCGCTCGAAATGGTAAAATCCACGACGGCTTTTAATTGATAACAGTGGTAATGCTGTGAAAACCTGTTACTGTCAAAAAGCAAACCATGTTGATGGCTAATAACGTTTTAGAATAGGGGCACCTAAAGTTTGGGGCCCCAAAGAGCTTTGCAGGTGTTAGCGTGGGGGCATGCAGGAATGAATAGTTTTGGAATAGGCGTTTTGCGTTTGCGGATAGCGTGTTGCGTTTGCAGGGTCACTAAGGCGTCAAAGAAAAGCTGTTATAAATACTAAAATAAAATATACTATTTTATGATAAGAAAAGTAATTTAGACTTTCGTGTTGTCGCCTTTATTTACAATTTAGAACTTATTCTACTAGCAGCCTGCAACTGCTTTTGGGGTAGCTTTTGGGGCTCCCGCTAAATTGATGAAATAGCGTGCCCGACGCAAACCCCAAACACGGTTTCCGTCGTGCGCATCCGCCGTGGCTTCGACGCTATTTCTTTGGGGCTCCAATACGTTTGAGGCCCCTGTTCTAAAACTCTAATAATTGTTGCGCTTAATTTTGAGTAACCAACTTCACGCACCTTCACCCAGCCAAATCAATCCGTGATAGGCCTATGAGCCATGAAATCGACAATTGAATTCGGAATCATCGGCGTATAATGAATCAATCTTCATTACACATGTTAGCTGAGAGAAAGCGATAACTGCAATCACTTCTAGCTTACGAACTTCACGCGTTACCACGAATAGAGCACAGTTTTGTGCTAGGTTGGAGCTGTCGCTTCGATGGGCGCCGCCATGTTTGTTGACGAAAGCTTTTGGGGTAGCTTTTGGGGCTCCCGCTAAATTGATGAAATAGCGTGCCCGACGCAAATCCCAAACACAGTTTTAGTCGTGCGCATGCGCAGTGGCTTCGACGCTATTTCTTTGGGGCTTCAATACGTTTGAGGCCCCTGTTCTAAAACTTGAATAATTGCTGGGGTTTTACGTGCCAAAACCACAATATGATTGGGAGACATGACGCAGTGGACGACTCTGGATTAATTTTGGCCCCCTCGGATTCTTTAACTTACACCTAAATAAAAGTACACGGGTGCTCCTGCATTTCGCCTTGATCGAAGTGTGGCCGCCATGGCCGGGAATCAAACCCGCATCATCGAGCCAGCAGCACGACACCTCCCAAGCTAAGCTAACACGGTGGGTGAAGTTCATGTGACGTGGTGCACTGATGTCATCGTGGCAAACATGTTTCGATATTAGCAGAATGAGTATCTGCATCTATGACGTTACGGGCAAACCATCTAGAAGTAAAAGCACCAGAGCCGACCTTTGGCTCGGGTCTTGCTCCCATTATTTTTTATACGTTCTCGCATACTTGGCCCACTTCCCCACGTTCAGATTCTCCTCTCTGAGCAGGATCCGATCTTACGTCCAACCTATCGAAATGAATCTCAAATCTAAGCACGAAGAAAAATTCATCTAGCAGAAAAAGGAAATTAAATTGCAGTAAAGCTTCGTGCCAGAAACGTGGAGTAGGTCGAAAGCTGTGCCCGGCGCGATACTTCATCCGGAAGAGATGGCCATGAACACACTGGAGCGTGTCATACACCCGTGTTTCCCTTCATTCATGTCGGCGCCAAGATCGCCCGATGGCCCCGACCCTATGTTGCTGCTCTCCTTTCCTGAGCATAGCCATGTTAGTACAGTGTACTGTGAAAAACCCACTACTCCCAGGTTCATCCCGATGTCCCGGGATCGGGTGCCTAACGGTCAAGCAGGGTGTAAGTTTAAGGGCATCAAAGATCAAAGCAACCGGCTCAGACAACAGCGCAGAGAGGGAAGGAAAGGTGGGGGGAGGGGGTCATTTCGCGCACGCACACATGCACATCCACGCAGCCAGCTAAAACACAGCCTTCGAGATTTGCTTCTACCCGATCAGAGCCACCTCTGGAGAGTGGATTAGGGCGCCACTTATAGCCCAAACAGCCAAGTCGCAAATTTTCAGTAGCCCAAATATAGCCACATAGCCAACTCGTCCAAGTCGACGCCAAAAAAAAATTTCCCGTGGTTAAATTTGGCTATATATAGCCAAACCTGGCAACACTTTCTCGCGCTTGCGAGGAAGAAGGGAGGGGCGGAAGCGCGCTTCCGTGCTAGGCATGGCGGGGGAGGCGAGAAAGGGAGGCGTTTACTTCGGCGGCGGCCGCCATATCTTGAAAGCGATCTGCGATGTGGACAAAGGTGGCATCGTAGCATCGTATAGTGTCACCTAGTGTCAGGTTAGTGAAGTGAAGCGCAGAGACTTGCGCAGTAACCAGAGTGGCGCTGCCAACGCGTTGAAAAAAAGTTTTTTTTTTTTCCTTCGGCAACATCAACAGGAAAAGGAGAGTGCCGGCTTGGCGGGCAGGGCCAGCTGCAGCAAGCGGCCGGATCCGGTTTGAATGAAAGGAGGGGGAAAGGTCACGCCCATCGGCGTCAAGATCACCGGGTCGAGGAATGCACGCCCGCCTCGCGCATGCTCGCACGCACGCGCATATGCGCTCGCTCTCGTCTCGCAGTCGCCGTAAATTCGAGCGCGCCAAGCGCGACGCCGCCGCTTCGCATTCCGTCGCGGCGGAGGAGGTGCTTCCCGTTGCTGCTTGGGCAAAAATGACAAAATTTAGGGCGAAATATCTAGGTTGTCGGCGGCAAAAATTCGTTATTTCGAGGGGGTCTCCCGCTGCCACTTCCTTACGTAGAGGTCTCAAATACATGTGCTTCTATGGAGTCACGGCGGGGAATACAAAACTTTGTTATATCCGGGAATTCGTTATATAGATGTTCGTTATAACCCGCTGCCACTTCCTTACGTAGAGGTCTCACATACATGGGCTTCTATGGAGTCACGGCGGGGAATACAAAAACTTCGTTATATCCAGGAATTCGTTATATAGATGTTCGTTATAAGCAGGTTTAACTGTAATTACTTTCCGTAGGTCTGTAACTCCCTTGAGAAAAGCAACGCTGCGGTTGGAAATTTGGCGCGCAGCTCGTTGTCGGCATACTGCGACGCAAGAAGAGTTATTGGCGCAGTAATTATGACAATTGTGATACAAGTAAATACTCATGCCATGACACGTCACTGCCCTGTCACCCTACATATGCATCATGCTTAATGCCATAAACTTAAACTCCAGAAACAGAAGTTTTTTTTGCTTACGGAATGTTTTCAGTAAGAGTACTGTGTTTGCTCTTTGGATACTATCCCTGTATATGCTACGGAGTCATATACAGGAATACTTTTGTCAATGCATATCGCGCCAACTGGCGCACAACTTTTCAATAGCTGATTCGAAGCGTATAGCCATATGTAAGCGCAATTGAAACTTTTAAAACTTATGGAGACACGGATTAAAGAAAAAGTAGGATTTAGCCTTTTTATATAAGTAAAATATACTGCAGTATATCGCCAGGTACTTCTAGTTATGATACTGTCACTATCGCAATATTTTCGCCGTGGGCAAGCCGACTCGACCCGATCCGCTAGTGTTTACATTGATCCTGGCCACCAGTTTTCTAGCACACTCAGCCCCACCACGCAGTTAAAGTGCACATACGCGCGCACCAGCCATCATCGGTTACGCAGCGCTCACCGGAGATGTCGGAGCTGGCTTCGACATCGTGAAGGCAGACGTAGCTGAAGAATCGAGAACGAAGTCTGCGCCGTCGCCGCAGCCGGTTACATCTGTCACCCGGCGCGCCGCCGCCTGCATCTGTCGCACCTGAAGAAGCTCGTGCAACTCCAGGCACTCGAAGCCCGGCGTCCTCGTCGGTCCTGCGATGCGCCTACAACCGCCGATGGCGTATCGCTCCGAATACGAGGGGCTCGAGTTGCTGCTTCTGCTGCGGCTGCTGCTGCTGCAAGAAGCGCTCGCCCCGGCATCGGCCACGGCGACGTTCTTGAACTCGACCCTGTATGCGACACGCCTCAACACTGTCTTGCGTGCAAACGAGGGCCCTGACTGTCAGCAATTGTAAGTTAGCCCTGCTGGCCTCTAGCTGGTTTTCCTCTAACAGTCAGCTCGTGCTGCCGACGCTGCCAGTGCTGAGCGGTTGGTGAAAGGCACATACCCACAATGGGGATTGCCTTCGTCGCGAGGTCAAAATGACGACAAAGAAGTAAAAGAACGAAAGGACACCGGGAATAGATATTCAATCACAAGAAATTACGAGATAACTACAACGTCAGGTTTCGTTCACTGCTGACAAAACAAATATGGTGCTTTTTTATGTATTGATGAACTCACATAGCCCCCATGCGTACTGTCCCGCGTCTGCAGCCACACGCATCAACACAAAACTATAACAAACTTGGAATATCATCTATGACGGCAACGTGAGCTAAAGGCCAGTTCTAGGAGTAAATTGAAGAAGCGATAATGCGTTATTTTCCTCTTGCCACCATGTCGCCTTTATGTGCAATGCAAAAGAAGCTCGTATATATAATATGGCATATTAGTAATATCTTACACACTTGTTGCCTGGAACTTCCGACAGAAGTTGCGACGGATGCGTAGCAATCATCAGCATCACTAACAACGAAGATATATATTGTGACACTTTTACGTGCGTTCTGGGTTAACACCTCAAAAGGATTTGGGGCATCCAAGAGGGGCGGATAAAGAAGACGACGTGCGGCTATCTAGCTGAGTTACTGGCGAAGCTTGCAACTGAGTCGGTGCAGCGTGTTCGGCTCTGGGGGTTGCGGCCAAGGATTGAGTAGTTTCTGACTCTATTTTGATTGTTAACTGTTCTAGTAGAGTACTTGTTGTCTAATAAGTGCTTTTTTGCCAATCAGACCAGACAGATGTCATTTTCGTCACCAGGGCCAGGGGCTTCCCTCTGGTCCACCTCTATTCCCTCGCAGGATTTACCTGTGGATTTGTTTCTGCGCAACGGCGTCAGATCAGTTCCCGTGGCTATCGTCCCAACCAATTATGGCTTCATACGGATGAAGAATCCGAAAGCGATTCAGGCGGAACTGCGATCGGCGACAGCCAATTTCCTGAATATCACGGAGGTCCGCCAGTTTGGCAGAGGAGGTGTTCTATGCTTTTCCCCAGACCAGCCCTGTGTACAAGACCTTCTTAAGTGTTCCACGTTTGCTTCAAATCCGGTAAGGGCATTCATTCCACCTCACTTGGCGTGTGTGAAAGGACTGGTGCGTGGCGTTGATGTTAAGATGACACCAAAAGATTAGAGATGTTTTCACCAGCAGGTGCAATTTCAGTCTATCGATGAGGACGTGTGGTAGACAAGAGCAAAATTCCTACTGAATCGGTCATTGTCACTTT
Organism: Dermacentor silvarum; assembly: GCF_013339745.2. Classification (NCBI taxonomy): domain Eukaryota; kingdom Metazoa; phylum Arthropoda; class Arachnida; order Ixodida; family Ixodidae; genus Dermacentor; species Dermacentor silvarum. The sequence goes on from NC_051160.1 coordinate 167,559,019, forward strand.
TGTAGGGACAGATAGACCAATAGAAATTAAGGCATGGCCCCTAATCTATCGAGTGGAACCTCTATCCCCTCGTCCTCTCCAATGTGTAAAGTGTTGGCGCTACGGACACACTACGAGAGGATGTAGGTCTGCTCCTAGGTGCCGAGTTTGTGGGGAGGAACACAATTCCAGCGAGTGCACCAGCAAGGAAGAAAAGTGCTGCCTCTGCAATGAAGGTCCCTCTGCTGATGATATGAATTGCTCGGCAAGGGCACGAGAAATACAAGTTCTTGAAATCATTGAACGAAGACGTTGTTCTCGTCAAGAAGCCATATCTGAAATGCAGGCTAGAACACGGGGATACGCAGCTGTCACAGCCCGTCATACAATCGCCATGGAAGCGTCTCTGTCAATTGCTATTGCTGATGCAGTCGAAAGGGCAATGGAGAAGGCCATGGAGCGACTAGCTGGAAACCTTTGTGAGTCCTTGTCACAAATCCTAACTAACCAGATGGCGCAGATATTCGGCACAACAGCAGCTATTAGCATAACTTAGCAAACTACTGAGTGTCCACGAACATCAAATGAAGAGGTAGCGCCTAAACTGACGTCCCAAGATGATCAAATTGCTGATCCATCTATTGATGTAAGCAAGAACCACAGTGAAGGCATCAATGCGGATGCAGAAAGCTCAGATGAAATGGACATGGACCCCCGATCGCTAAAGCAATCTAGATCCCCTTTGTCGAAAAAAGCCACTTCACTTATTCACTCAAAGACGAAAAAATACCTCAAACCTTACAAAGAACGATTTCTTAAAAGACAGCATTTTAAGTAAAGCAGTTACTGAGTCAATCCTTTCGCAACCATAGGATTCCTCAATATCCTTCATTGGAATTGCCGATCCATTCACTCTGCCGTAACAGATTTATTATATTTGACATCGAAATTCACCCCGGATATTATTACACTGCAAGAAACATGGCTTTCAACACATCAATCTTTTCATATAAATAACTTTCGATCTTTCCGATTAGACCGTCCTTCGAGAGGCGGAGGCTTAGCATTTTTCATTAGTAATAGAGTTAGTCTTAAGGTGAAGATTTCATATAAACAAATGTCCCCTGAAAGTGAAATTTTTGCCTTAGATATAACCTTACCGGGCTGCCTACCATTCACTTTAGTAAATGTATACTTTCCTGCGGGTGTGCAAGACACTCGATGTTTGGATTCCGCGGTGTCGTCATGGTGCAAGGATAAAATCATTGTGGGAGATTTCAAGTCCCATCACACGTGTTGGGGTTTTCGAACAGATCAGTGTGGCAAACGTTTGTGGGATTGGTCAATAGATAACCATATGACTTGTCTCAACACCAGAATTCCTACATTTATTTGCAATTGGTCGCGCTCAGCCTTAGATTTAAGTTTCATAAGTTCATCTCTCACTAGTTCATCTTCGGCAGCCTTGGACTGTGCCACCAACATTAAGCACAGTCCAATAATATTTGAAATTGCTTGCCCGTTAATACCATCGGGCTCTCAGATCCAAGTATTCGTAAACTACAATAAATTTAGAAATGATTTAAAAGCACATTTGGCTCACCATTCTGAAGAGCGCGAAGAAACAAAACCTATGAAAATTTGTGCTGTATTCAAACGATCATACAAAGAAGCTGAATTTTTTGTTGAGTCTGCCAAGAGAGCCTCTCATACTCCTTGGTGGAATCCAGACTGTACACGAGACTACAGACGAAGAAAAGCAGCTTGGAAGAAACTACTTTATAACCAGTCCCCCCAAAATTGGGCTGATTACAAATTTTACGCTGCTGTATTTAAACGCACAGTAGCTAAATCTAAAGAAGATTATGATCGGAAACACTATTATTTCCATTCAAATCCCAAAAACAAAAAGGCGCTATTTATATATATGCGAAATCGAAAAATTCTGCCACCATGGTGGCAGAATTTTTCGAATTCGCATATGAGTTTTAAATAAACTAATTAAATTAAATTAAATTAAGTAATTAAATAAATTTAATTGGTGCACCAATTAATATTGATTATGTAACTCTATCATCTGATGAAATGATAAAATCGCTAGAACAGATTGCAAAAGGCCTTGAGCGTAGATTCATGTCGTCTATGTCACATAACTTGCAAAAACCAGCCCTAACGTCAGACTTCAACGAAGTTACTGTGCCTGAATTAGCTCAAGTAATTAGAAACTTACCCTTGTCAGCTCCAGGTCCTCATGGAATTACAGTGCATATGATAAAAATTTTATTCGAAATATCTCCTTGTGACCTCCTAAGCATTATAAACTATTCTCTAAACAACGCCTGGATACCATATGATTGGAAACTAGCTAAAGTAATCCCGATAGCTAAAAAACAACGATTAGGTTACACCATAGAAAATATTAGACCTATCTCTCTTACTTCTAAAATGGTCAAACTCATAGAGAGGATTCTACATTACAGAATTACTGTCTGGATGTCGGATAATTTAATATTGAAGCCAAATCAAATAGGCTACAGAGCTGACTGCTCTATATGGTGTGCCCATGCTGATTTAGAGAGCCGCATACAACTCGCTAGAAAAATAAGACAATATGCTGCTTTAGTGACATTAGACGTAGCTAAAGCATATGACTCCGTGGAACATACAGTTTTACTGAATGTACTACGGAATCATAATGTCCCAAAATATATTATTGCGTGGTTGGCAGAATTTTTGAGATCACGAGAATTTTATTGCTTTAAGGATGGCTGCTCTTCCTCTAAATTCACACAGACTCGTGGTGTCCCCCAAAGAGCAGTCTTATCTCCAATATTATTTAACATATTAATGAGCTCCCTTCCAGCCAATCAGGACGTGCAAGTTTACGTTTATGCAGATATTGCATTCTTCGCGGCCGATAACGACATATATTCTTTATACCAAAAATTGCAGAGATACTTGAGTATGCTTGAGGTATGGCTTCAATCAATTTGCATGACATTAAATGTAAGTAAAAGCGCAATATTGGTGTTCCCACTAACGGATCCGGTTTCAGTCTCTATAGTTTACAATCAAGAACCAATTCCCCAGGTTGAGTCTCTTAAATATTTAGGTATCATTTATGATGGAAAACTCAAGTGGAGTCCACATATAGCAAATGTAGCATCTGAGGCACAGCGTGCTTTAGGTTTACTACGCAGACTGAGCAACCCAAAGTATGGGCTACGCAGGGACGCTCTCATAATGATATACAAAATGTACATGCGTCCAATATTGGAATTCGGCTGTGTATTATTCTCAGGAAGCCCTGCTTATAAAACTAAGCCTCTGGTCCTTTTGGAGCGTGAAGCCCTGCGCCTGTGCCTGGGACTCCTTAGGTTTGTAGCAAACAATGTTCTTCATCAGGAAACGCGCCTACCAACATTGCCCTGCAGATTCCACATCTTAACGATACAAACATTTCTAAAATTTTACAGTTTTCCAATTAGACGATCCGAGTATGTATTTATAAACGATCCAAACTCCTTCTTTCTAGCTCATTTGCCACGTTTTAACACCCCACAGATTATTTTTGTACAAAAACAATTAGACAGTTTAAATGTAAAAATTCGAGACCGTTATTCCATCGTATGACTCAAATCAGAATTTAAAGATTGAATTCGATGAAATTTTCCCACAGAACCCCAAGTTTCATTCTGTCAGGTTATTAAATAATTTATTGCAAGATTACCTTGCGCACGTACACACAATTAACATAATAGCCACTGACACTTCTGTGAACGACGATAAGGTGGGCGTAGGCATTTTCTCGATGTCGCTTGGCTGGTCATTCTCCTTTAAACTGCCAGATTTTACTCCCGTATTTGAAGCTGAGCTCTTAGCAATGATTCTTGCACTGTGTAAACTCCCTTTACATGAATCCAGCGCGGTAATTATAACAGATTCTCTTTCTGTCTGCTCTGCGCTTACAGCTTCAACAAATTCGCCGGCTCTAAAGACGTTTCTAACATTAGTTCCCCCCCCCCAGCTGAATCTTGTAAAATTATTATGGGTACCAGGACACTGCGGATTACATTTAAATGAAATTGCCGATTCATTAGCGCGAGCATCCCTGAATGGACCAATAATATCGGTCCTTCCAGTGGTGGCACAAATAACCGCGATCAGATATCGGAATTTTTCAATTCGTAGAGATATAATTGAATCAATAACATCATGGACTGAATTTCAACACCTAAAATTTCCGTGGAAAATACATTGGTGTCCATCAAGACAATCGGAAGTAATAATCACAAAATTACGCTGCCGTGTCCCACCATTAAACCTATATTTACAAAGGGCTAGTCTGGCGATATCGCCGCTGTTTCCATTCTGTCTAGAAATAGAAACAATAGAACACTACTTTTTAATATGTCGCCGGTATAAATTACAAAGAAAAAGACTTCTTGAAATTCCGCTCGCTAAATTAGGGGTAAATTTAACATCAGAAATAGTACTCTCTTTCGGTGCCTCGGTATTCGGCTTTAGCCACAGGGACGTATTTGATGCCGTTTGTAGTTTCATTCAATCAACTAAACGAATAAAATTTTAAATCCATACTTTTACAACTAGAGATATAGCATGACATTTATATTGTAAACAGTGCAGTATAGGAAAATTATTCTGTCTGTTCTGATTACTAAATTGCACTGTAACAGTAGTTTCAAAAACCGTATCTAAAAGTTCAGGTGCCCAATTCTTGGCCAATCCCCCGGGGTGGGTACGAGCCATGTGCTGAGGATATCATCATCATCAGCTGAATCTCAATCGGGACTTAGCTGTATGCGTATGCATGGGAGAGCATTCTCCCATGCAGACCCGTGTCCGGACGTGGCCGCTCGGTGATCGTTCCAGTTCGAAGGACGCTGCCTTGGTGTGCCCTGATCCGGTCCTCATCCGGGTTTGCTGACAAGTAGCCGGCGGTTACTTTTCTTACCTTTATTGTTTTGTTCTTATCCCCTTGAGAGACAGTGGTGGTTATTGATAAGGTGATGTCTGTCTCATCTCCAGGCCAGAGGGCTACCCTCTGGTCTGATTCTATTCCCCCTCAGGATCTACCGGTCGAATGGTTTCTTCGCAGTGGAGCCAGTAGCATTCCTGTGGCTTTGGTACCTAACAATGGAATTATCTGTATGAAAACTTCTAGCTATCTCATCTCACTTTCAGCAAATCACCGAGGTCAGACAGTTTGGACGTGGCGGAATCCTTTGCTGTTCACCAGACCAGACCTGTGTACAGGATCTACTCAAATGCACTAACTTTGCCACGCAGCCGGTGAGATCTTTCATCCCTCCTCACCTAGCTTGCTACAAAGGCCTAGTCCGAGGTGTGGACATAAGCTTAACTCCACCAGAAATCCTAGAGATATTTTCTGCAGCAGGTGTAGTTTCCGTGTACCGCTGTACCAGACTTGTAGACAATAAGAGGGTCCCTACTGAAACAATCATAGCGACATTTGCAGGGACGTCTTGCCCATCAGAGATAAAGGCATGGCCATTAATGTACAGGGTTCAACCCTTAGCTCCACGACGACTACAATGTCTCAAGTGCTGGTGGTACGGACACAGCGCCAATGCCTGTCGTTGAAGTTCTCGATGCCGATTATGCGGCGAACATGATGCCAACGATTGCACGCCTCAGGAGCAGTCATGCTGTTTATGCAATGCAAATCATCCTGCAGACTACTACAACTGCCCTTTCAGATCCAAAGAAATCCAGGTGATTGAAATAATTGAGAGGCGACGGTGCTCTCGTCGAAAAGCTCTTGAAGAAATTCAGAGCAGGACCCAGGGTTATGCTGGTGTAACAGCCCGTCAGTCATTCGGCATGGATCAGTCACTGCCCCAGGCAATTACAGCAGCAATAGAAAAAAGCGATGGAAAAGGAATTAGAAAATACAACATTAGAAAATCGAAACATACGCATACATTCGTGGACTATTCAAAATTTAAAAACAATTTACAGTCAACTTTGTCTTCTAGAACAGATATGGAAACAGATATTAAAGCGATGAGCCTTTGTGCAAATTTGAAGGGTACTATTAAAAAATCTGAATTTGTAGTATCATCAACAGAAGAGCGCATTGAATGTCCATGGTGGAATAGTGATTGCGCACGAGATTATCGACGCCGAAAAGCTGCATGGTAGAAACTTATTTCCAATTGCCCTACTAATTGGAGTAATTATAAATATGCTTCTGCTACGTTTAAAAGAACAGTTTCCTTAGCGAAGGATAATTATGATGAAAAACGGTACAACTTTTTATGGAAAAGTGATAATAAAAAAGCATTATTTAGGTTTCTTCGCTCTCGTAAGGCCTTTTCAGTGCCCATAAATATTGATTCAGTGGTTCTGTCACCACAAGAATTATTAGAATCATTAAATGAGATCGCAAAAGCCTTAGATGAGCGTTTTACAACTCAGCTGCAAGTAAACTTCGTAGGGGTTCTATCAGGGGATGACTTTATAGGGGTATCAATGGAAGAACTTCAGCACGTTATTCGGCTGCTCCCTGGCACAGCTCCAGGTCCAGATCGCATTACATCAGGCATGTTAAAAATAGTTTGACCTCTCCCCACGAGACCTCTCCAATATCATTAACTACTCCCTCATGAACGCATGGATTCCTCCTGACTGGAAACTCGCAAAAATAACCCCCCTGCTCAAAAACCAAGGAGCAGGATTGGACCCAGATAATATAAGACCAATCGCATTAACCTCAAATGTTATGAAATTAATAAAAAGGGTATTGCACATTCGTATTATGAAATTTTTAATGGATAATACATTATTGAGCCCATGTCAGTTTGGATTTAGACCCGGATGCTCGATATGGGGCGCCCATGTCGATTTAGAGGAACGCATTAAGCTTGCACGGCACAGGTGGCAGTATGCAGCTTTAGTGACCCTTGATTTAGCTAAAGTCTACGATAGTGTAGAACATGTCATACTCCTAAACGTTTTAAATAGCATGGATTTTCCTCAATATATTATAAATTGGATACATAAATTTTTAAAGGATAGAAAATTTTATTGTTCTCAGCGTGGCTTGGTGACACAAAAATATAGTCAAACAAGAGGAGTTCCCCAGGGATCTGTCCTTTCTTCTATTTTGTTTATGATTTTAATAAGTTCAATCCCATTGTGTGATAGTGTACAAGTATATGTCTATGCAGATGACATAGCATTCTTTGCGTCTGCGAGTGATATTCACTCATTACAGAGTGCACTACAGTCATACTAGGGAACACTTGAAGCCTGGTTTGCGGATATTCGAATGTCGCTGAATGTTAACAAAAGTGCCTTGATTGTGTTTCCATTGAATGTACCAATTAATATCTCTCCAATATCATCAGGAAATTATTCCCCAAGTTGACTTTATCAAATATATCGGTGTAATATACGACACAAACCTGAGCTGGCGAAATCACATTGATCATGTTAAATCTAGGGCGACACGCGCGGTTGGCATGATAAGCAAACTTGGCCGACATCGCTCTCGGCTACGCAGAGACGCTTTAATGATGATTTATCGTATGTATGTTCGTCCGATATTGGAATTTGGGTTCGTGCTATTCTCTGGTGGATCAGCGTACAAAATTAACCCCCTGGTTCTTCTAGAGCGGGAGGCAATTCGGAATTGTCTCGGTTTGCCAAAATTTGTAGCTAACTATGTTTTATATCAAGAAGCGCGACTGCCTACACTTCCCTGCAGATTCCGCATTCTAACGGTAAAAACATATTTAAATATTTATGCATCTTCGTTGAGAAGATCACAATTTGTATTTATTAGGGAAATGAGGGCATTTTTCGATGAGCATTGGTCCCGCCTACTTCGACCTCAAGTTTTGTTTGTACAAGCTGAGCTCGATCCATTAAATGTTAATATACGCGATATCGCTTGCTCAGACAAACCCTTACCTAATATAATGATTGAATTTGACGATATATTTACATCGAATGTCAAACTCCTGCCCACTACATACTTAAACGGCATGTTACAAGATCATTTAACGCAACTAGGAATAGATCACGTGATCGCGACTGGCGCGTCAATGAATGAAGAGAAAGCGGGTGTGGGTATTTTCTCCGAATCACTATCCTGGTCTTATGCAGTACGCCTTCCGGATTTCACACACATATTTTTGGCTGAACTAGCAGCGATTATCTTAGCTCTGCGGAAACTTCCTTCAAATTACTCAACAGTGGTTATAGTGACTGATTCACTGTCAGTATGTACATCGCTCACTTCATCTGCAGACACTACTGTAACCAATACATTTAAATTGTTAACCTCTCCTAACTTAAGTCTGGTAGGATTGGTATGGGTTCCAGGCCATCGCGGTATATTCTTAAATGAAATGGCTGACACATTTGCGCGGATCTCTCTTGACGGACCAGTTATGGCTGTCATGCCTAGTTCGGCTTATGTCACTGCGGCTAGGTTTAGAAAATTTTCCCTATTGCAAGATTCTACAAAACTGAAAATCCAAATGTCGGAATTTACTCATTTCCCCTTTTCGTGGGACAATAAATGGTGCCCCACACGTAAATTAGAGATCTCCATAACAAAATTACGCTGCCGAATTCCACCATTAAATTTTTACCTACACAGGTCCGGTCTGGCACCGCCCACTCTGTGTCCTACCTGCCAGGAACCCGAAAACGTTGACCCCTCTCTATTATTTTGTCATCGCTTTAGGAATCAGAGGAAGAAATTCGAATTTTCATTCCGTAAATTGGGTATTTCTCTAACTACTCAAAATATCCTATCCTTCGGGGCTTCTTCAATGGGCTTTCGCCACGGGAACATCTGCGTGGCCCTCTGTGACTATATCTGTGACACAAAAAGACTACGCAGTTAATTCTTGAAATAAATAATTGGATAACTCATTAAATCGCTAAAAGCTGTTTCGAAATTATTCTAATACCACCAAAATTTAGTGCTGTTTTCATACAATTACAATGATTTTAATTCTGTCTCTGCCCTGTAAATCTCTTTCCAAATTATCATAAACACTATACTTCACCCTGATTTACTTTTTCGTCTAGTTTTTTTTAACTTTTTTTTCCATCTCCCCCTTCCGTTTAACCTTTAACCGCCGGCTTCTTGCCCAATCCCCCGTAGTGGGTAAGCGCCACGGATGAGGATCAAGCAAGCAAGCACTCAGCTGATCCAGGCCGTCGCGACTCACTCTATACTTAGCTTATTAATAAACGCCTTTTGTTGGCGTAACAGAGTGGTGGAGGTGCGGGGTACGACACTACGTACCACGGAGCCGCAACATCTCGAACTTCGCCGGAGCCGCCGTCTTGCCGGTCTCTCGCCAACGACGTTCATCAAGTCTCAGGACGGAAGTGGACAAACGCCGGCGCCAGGTGTACCAGCTCAAAGGTCAACGCCAGTTCTACCGTTGCAGCACTACATGGAACCACGCTCGTTCGCGGGAAAAGCGGACGAAGATGTCGACGAGACCCTGACACACTACGCACGGGTGAGCCGCTATAACCGTGGGGACTCTGTCACTTAGCTTGAGTATGTGGTGCTGTTTCTGAGTGAAACAGCGCTGATGTGGTTTGAAAATCACGAAGACTACCTGACAACGTGGGAGCGCTTCGTTGAAGAAATTAAGTGTTTTGGAGACTCCTACGCCAAACAGAAACGCGCGGAGCGAACCCTAGCTCAAAGAGCTCAGACTCCTGGAGAAACGTGCACTACGTACATCGAAGAAAGAGATCCTCAAGCTGTGCAAAATAGTGAATTCACAGATGTCGGAGGAAGACCGAGTCGGACACCTCCGTAAAGGAATTGCTGAAGATGTCTACAATTTCCTTATAGGCAGGGAACACGTTGATTCCGTCTCAGATGTCGTACGTCACTGCCGTACGTTTGAGACATTGAAGACCCGTCGCATTGCGCCAAAATTTGGACGACTGGCGAATGTGACAACCGTTGCCAGCGTCGATGAGAGCTCGTCCGCCGATCTTTCATCCACTATACGAAAGATCGTGCGTGAAGAACTGCGGCTACACGAGCTACTTGCGTGCAGCGTCATGCAACAACTTGCTGCCTATTCCCCGCAACACACGGCGCCTGCAGCATCGTGCGCTCCGTAGCACCCGTCGGTATGTGTCACGGGCATCACCCACAGAGGAGCTCCATGGCCTCGTGAAGGCACATTTACGCCCGAACAACGACGAGAACACCCTCGCCCCGGCAGGTTTCCACGCAGACCGACTATTCCTCCTGTTCAGCAGGTTCAGCCACTTCACTCGGTCACACGACCCCCCACGGCTGCGCGCTTCGAGGAGCCGTTCATCGATCGTCGTTTACCTGTGTGCTACAGCTGCGGCGACTTGGGCCACATTGCCAGGTACTGCAATCGCCGCCAACCACCGAGGTTCGACCGATCTACGATGTCAAGGCGGTACCGCGATCCACTTGATGAAAAGTACTCACCCGCGTACACAGATCCAGGAAGCAACCCTCGCCAGCACCCGGAGACGCTGCGGAACCGTTCTCCAGCATCCGATCGCAGCCTGACACCACCACCCGCTCCTCGCGTAAACCGGTCGCCGTCTCCACGGCGTCGCTACCCGTCACCACCTCCGGAAAACTAGTCAGCGCGGCCGTTGGAGGCGAGGTCGCTGGACAATCTGCGATGTCGACAGAGATACCTCCACCCATTTGTATACTTAAGAATAAGGTGTCTGTACTGATTGACGGAGTTTCAACAATGGCCTTAGTGGACACGGGAGCAACAGTTTTAGTGATGAGTCTTGCATTTAAAAGCCTCCTAGGACGAAAAGTGATGTCTCGCTGGGACCGGGCTGATACGTTTCGTGGAGTGAGTGGGGAGTTGTTACATCCTGTCGGGGTTTGCAATGTGGACGTTATCTTGGGCGGTCAAATATTTAACGCGGAGTTCGCAGTTCTGTCTCATTCTACGCCTGACATAATCCTGGGACTTGATTTTTTGAAACTGTGTGGTGCCACTGTCGACTGCAGAACAGGAGAAATTAGTGTAGATACGAGCTTTTCGGCTGCGTTTACGGAAGGCACACCAAATCACGAGAGTGTGCTTTGTGTATCCAGTGATACAGTAGTGCCTCCGTTGTGTGCTGAGTGTGTTTCAGTCACCTGTTTCCCTACCAATGACGTAACGTTTGACGCTACCATGGAGCCCATTCATCTGAGCTGCATCAAGAGGAATGTGCTGATACCGTATTGCACGCTGTCAGTTGTTCACGGACACACAGGTTTACGCACCGTAAACTGTTCCAGTGAACCTGCAATACTACCACAGGGTTTGAAACTTGCCGCCTACCATGAAGATCAAGTGCAGTCACTAGCCATTCTTACAGAAGCCCCTCATTCTTCGGATGAACGCCGTTTCGTTAATGCATGCCCTCCAGCGGACTCCTCCATTCTAACTATGGTGAACAAGTCAGTCAGCACTAACCAGCATCAGGAAGTGTCGAATATTCTGGTAAAACACGCCGGACTGTTTGACTTTTCACAGCAACAGGGGCCACCATCGTTTCCCCCTTCTCGAGTACACCATCACATAGATACGGGATCTGCCCAACCATTGCGACAGACGCCGTACAGAGTCTCACCATCGGAACGCAAGGTGATGAACGATCAAGTCCGCGAAATGCTAAATAAGAATGTTATCCAAGAATCCTGTAGTCCGTGGGCAGCGCCAGTGATCCTGGTTAAAAAGAAAGAGGGTACATGGCCATTTTATGTTGACTACCGTCGCCTAAACACCATCACCAAAAAGGACGTGTATCCACTTCCACGTATCAATGATGATATCGACTGCCTTTCATCAGCATCTTACTTTTCGTCTGTCGACTTGAGGTCGGGGTACTGGCAGATTCCTATACACAAGGCAGACAAGGAGAAAACAGCATTTTTGACACCAGACGGACTTTTTGTATTTAATGTGATGCCGTTCGGGCTGTGTAATGCACCTGCGACTTTCGAGCGCTTCATGGACAACATCCTGCGTAGTTTGAAGTGGGAAGTGTGCATGTGATGATGTAGTTATTTTAGGGCGCACGTTCAGTGAGCACAACACACGTCTCGACCTTGTGTTAGACGGCTTGGAAAAAGCAGGTTTGGTGCTCAACTCGAAGAAATGCCATTTTGGAGAGCGCCAAACGCTGGTTCTGGGCCATCTAGTGGACAAGGACGGCATACGACCCGATCCAGCGAAGACTGCTGCTGTTGAAGCCTTCCAACAACCTCACTCAGTCAAAGAGCTACGCAGTTTCCTGGGCCTTTGCTCATACTTCCGCCGGTTTATTCATGGATTTGCCAACATCGCGTATCCACTGACATGCCTCCTTCAGAAGGGCGTTCCCTTCGAATGGACCCCTGAATGTGAAGCCAGTTTTCGTGAGCTGAAGTTTCTTCTGACGTCCCATCCCATTCTCCGACACTTCGATCATGCGGCTCCCACGGTAATTCATACGGTCGCTAGCGGTATTGGCATCGGCGCAGTAATTGTTCAATGCGTCGACACCAAAGAACACGTCGTCGCCTATGCGAGTCACTCCTTAAGCAAGTCTGAGCGCAACTACACAGTCACAGAGCAAGAATGTCTTGCAGTGATTTTCGCGGTACAACGCTTCCGGTCTTACCTGTACGGGCGCCCCTTCACTGTGGTGACAGACCATCATTCTCTATGCTGGCTAGTTAACCTCCGTGATCCAACAGGCCGGCTTGCGCGTTGGACACTTCGCTTACAGGAGTATGATTTTACCGTTTCTTATAAAAGCGGCCGACGGCACGCCGACGCTGACTGCCTCTCGCGTCTGCCGCTTCCGACGACGGATTGCGACGCGGACAACTTCGATCGCTATATCGCATCGTTGGAGCCCAGATTTCCTCATATTAACACCTTCAAGATCGAGCAGCGAAAGGAGAGAACTTTAGAGCCACTGCTCATTACCGCAAGGAAATCAGCACCATCCTCTCGTTTCTGCGTTCGTGATGGGGTTCTGTACAAGAGGACTATTCTACTACAGGCCCACAATATCTCCTGGTGGTCCCGGAAAGCCTCCGTGTATCCATCTTGCGCGCTATGCATGACGACCCTACGTCTGGTCATTTGGGATCTGCGCGAATGCTCTACCGAGTCCAAGAAAGGTTCTACTGGCCTAAAATGCATCAGACGACTGACCAGTACGTATCCAGCTGCAACGAGAGTCAACGTCACAAGCGTCCGACGAGCGCTCCTCCTGGCCGACTGCATCCAGTGCCACCCCCAAACACTCCGTTCGAGCAAGTCGGAATCGACCTTCTCGGTCCTTTCCCGCGGTCATCTGATGGGAATCGCTGGATTGTCGTGTGTACCGATCACTTGACGCGCTAGTGTGAGACAGCTGCTATACCATCGGCTACTGCAACCGAAGTGTGTATTTTTCTGCTGCGTTTCGTCATTCTCCGACACGGACCTCCCAGAGTCATCATCAGCGATCGTGGACGGCAGCTCACTGCAGACGAGGCCGAAGAGATGATTCGTCTATGTGCTTCAGATTTTCGACATTCCACGCCGTATCATCCCCAAACAAATGGCCTGACGGAACGCACCAACTGAACGCTTACTAACATGCTGTCCATGTATGTTGCGTCAGATCATAAGAAATGGGACAGCGTGCTCCCTTTCACTACTTACGCATTTAATACCTCACAGCATGAAACTACGGGCTACAGTCCCTTCTTTCTTCTATATGCTCGTTCGCCTCGTTACACGCTAGACACTATCTTGCCGTTTTCAAGCCACGATAATCTTTGTGTATCCGAGACCGTCTCTCTTGCTGAAGAGGCCCGACGACTAGCTTCTTTACGCACTCTTGTTTCCCAAGAACGCTCGAAGGAATGCTACGACCGCCGACGCCGACACGTGATATATGACCCCGGTGACTTAGTGTAGCTGTGGAAACCAACAAGAAAACGTGGTTTATGTGAAAAACTGCTGGCCCACTATGTTGGGCCCTATGTTATTACTGATCGTATCAGTGAATTGACCTACCGCATAGCACGCTTCACATCAAATGGCCGTCGGTCAGCAAAGACTGAACTTTCGCATGTCGCCCGTTTAAAGCCCTTTATCTCTAGACAACCTGTTTGATTTGCCCGGCGGGCTTCGTCTGCGCGGAGGGCAATGTGACACTCTTACGTGCGTTCTCGGTTTACACCTCAAAAGGATTTGGGGCATCTAAGAGGGGTGGAGAAAGAAGACGACGTGCGGCTAGCTAGCCGAATCTCAATCGGCACTCAGCTGATCCAGGCCGTCGTGACACACTCTATTTGGCTTATTAATAAACTCCTCTGGTTGGCGTAACAATATGTTAAAACGTACATACAAGAGGAGGTTCCAGGATGAAGACCAATGGGAGACCTCCTAAACAACGGATAGTCAGGACAAAAAGTAATAGAAACAATAGCATTGCAGTATTGACGCCATGTGCGAAACTGTAGTTTATAGGTAAACTGTAATATATATGTCATTTTAGAAAAAAAACAAGCATCAGAAGTGGGTATGCGCCATCAGATAAGGCATACCACCATACCAGGCGCGTAGCCAGGGGGGGGGGGGGGGCTGATGGGGCTTCAGCCCCCCCCCCCCCGAAATTTTTTCGTGCCGGCATGCACCGCCGACCAAAACTACCACCAACGCCGGGAATAATAATAATAATAATAATAATAATAATAATAATAATATAATAATAATAATTTATTTCCCATGAACAGAATTGCATGGCGGGGTTCTGGATAAAAAGTTGTCGCAGTTTCACCTAAAAGGCGAAGCATCAATTGCGATAGCAAATTTGTAGAGAGCTATACAGAGTAATGATATTAGCTTTATCAGCTGTATAAACTTGGACATGCAGCAGCACCGGCAACACGCAGAACTGTTGTCGACGCCGTCGGCGTTTTGCCCGCGTTCGCTCAAAATGCGTGCGTCGTTGGTGACTGTTGCCGGAGCCTCTGATATAAATAGGCACTTGGTGCCACAGCTAAACGTCGCCTCCCTTCCCTCCCCCCCCTCCCCCACAGCATCTCGCGCGTCGGAAGAAGGCGCGTTTCCTCTACATATATGGTGATTGTAAAGGAGGAAAGAGACGCCTACTTCTGCAGCCCTTATGGGAGCACGGCGCAGAACGCGCGTTTGTTCTCCGCCGTGCGTTCACTCCCCGTGAAAGCGCACGCCCCTCGCGCCCTTTCACTCGCACATACAGCGTTCGGCGCGCGGCGACGATTTCATTTCCATTGACGTCATACGGAACCTCACGGCGACGACGACGGCGACGCCGACGGCAGAAATCTGCTTTTGAGTGTCCATATAATTGCTATCGCAATAAAAGTTGCACGCAGGCAACTTGACCAGCCCAAGAACCCATCAAAGGCAACAGAGGGCGTCGGGCACTCACATGTGAGTAAACAGATGGGAAGGTGTGAATTTACAAAAAAAATGTGTATACAAGACAGGCAGTAATACACTTTAACAATTAGAAAAACACGTAGTCTGCATTAACAAGGAAATATTGAATTTATACATGAGCAATATAGATTATATATAGAAAGTCTTATTATACGACAAAAGGAAGAAAAATAGGGGAAAAAAACATAACATAGCATTATATTCAGTGCAGCATAAACTAAAGCAAATAAAGGGGGGAAAAGGCATACAGTATTGCATATGAACAAACCACGACCTCCTCTATAAACTTCCGACCTGCTCACTCACGCCACCCCTACGGCGGCGCGCGGGCCCAAAAACTGTTGCGTAGAGACCGAAAGTGCCGCCAGGTGCCGCCTGAACTAACCCCCACAACCCCCACGAGTCGGGTGCCATTTCAGCGCAGCAGGAGCAGCGTGCCAAAGAGATAAGTTTTGTTATTTTATATTTCACTTTTTGGTTTTTTTAGGAGGGTTAGCTTAGCCAAGCAATCTTTATAAATTATTTTAGGCTTTCTCACTTTCTTGGTCTTCTCGCTTAGATAAAAGTAGGTAAAGAAATTTTTTTTCACACATTTACGCCTTGTTAGTACGAGATGATGGTTGGTACTAGGGGGAACCCACGCGTGCGTTGTTCTGAGTGCGAGCGTTCCTACGCGCTGGAAGAAACGCGGTTTAAGTCAGCACGCGAAGCGAATGGTGCAGATTTTATCTGTAGGATGTGTGTGCTAGGGTCGCGGCTAGACCGCCTAGAGCAAGACAAGGATAAGTTAGCTAAGCGGGTTGGAAAGCTAGAAAAGGAACTTGAAATCGAGCAGAAGCAGAGGAAGGAGGCAGAAGAAAAGCTAGCTAACGCAGAAATCCAGCTGAGCGCCACCATTCTGCAAAGCAATGATGAACGCATCGAGGCGAGCACCGCGAACGGAGCTGGCTCCGATGCGAGTGCAGAGACAGCCGAACCCGCCACGCCGGGAAGCAGTGGCGGAAAGGTCAGTGATAGTCACGAAGGGGATACCACTGACGCGGCCGGGGAAGAAAACAAAGCCAAGGGCCAGGATAAGAAAGGAGGGGAGGGCATTGTGACTTCGGGGGCAGCTTTCGGTGGTGAGGGGGAAGGAAAGCGTCGAGTTGTCTTTGTTGGGGATTCCAACATGCGTAAAGTAGAACCGGCGATAGCAGAGAGGGTAGGGGCAGACGAACGAGTCCAGGTTAGCGCGCTTCCCGGAAAGCCGATTAGAGAGGTGATAGCGAAGGCCAAGGAACGCATGTGGGACACAATGGAGGAGAGACACCTAGTGGTGATAATGGGCGGAGTGATTGACGTACTGAACGGACGAGGAGCAGGAATCACAAAGCAAATAGCCAAAGGGGTCACCGACCTGCGGAATGTTTCAAAAGAAGTACAAATCGCGGTGTGCACGGTGCCAGAGGTTGAAAGGCAGGGTTATAAAATTGAAAGGGCAGTTCTTGCAGTAAACAGGGAAATTTGGACTCTAGCTAAAGCAATGAATTTTACGGTCATTGACATCAACCGAGAAGTGCACCGAGCAGGCCGCGAAGGCGCTTTTGTGCGTGACGGGATACATTTTAGTGAAAGTGTAGCAACACCGGTCGGAAGTCGATTCGCGGCACGAGCTGTAGCTTTTTTAGGCAGAATTAGGCGATCACCTAATTATGTATTGAACATAGCGAAACACCAGTAAAGGGCAGAATTAGGCGACCAGGAGTCAGGAAAAGACGCAGAAAGGATAAGAATAGAGACGGTAAAATTTGCTACATTATCATGCAGGGTGGTCGTAAGCAGGAAAAATGGCTGGAAATTCAAACGCAACTGAATGATGAAGCGATTAGCGTGTACGCCTTGACCGAAACGCATCTACGAGATTTGGAGCAGCCGCCTGTTATTCACAACTTTGTATGGGAAGGGTGCAACAGAATGACCGGGTCAAGGAAAGGTGGAGGCGTAGGCGTACTAATTAGGCGAGGTCTGAAGTGGCGAAGGGTAAACGAGACATGTAAAGAGCATTTATGCATTAGTGGTACATGGCAAGGTAAAAAGACGTGGCTGGGAGTAGCTTACCTATGGACAGGTAGTGATAGCAGGGAAAAAAATAAGGAATTGGTCGATTGCATTAGAAGGGATATTAATGAGTTCAGTAACTCGGGCCAGGTGATATTAGTGGGAGATATGAACGCGCACATGGACGATTTAGATGGATATACTGATTACAACGGCTCTCTAGTGCTGGATTTGTGTGATGAACAGAACCTTATAGCAGTTAACAGGGAGAATAAGTGTCATGGACAGGTAACGTGGCAATGCGGAAACAGGCAGTCATGTATCGACTACGCCTTAGTCTCAGAAATGGTCTACGAACAACTGGAACAAATGATAATAGACGAAAATGGAAAAAATAGCCTGGGAAGCGATCATAGACGTTTAGCATTAAAGTTTGGGAGAGATACCAGCGCAGAACATGAACCAATAGCCTCAGAGTTTTTAAAAATGAATGACGAGCAAATAACAGAGATCGCAAACAACATAGAGAAGAAAATTGAGGCTTTTCCTACAGCAGTCTGGGAATATAAGGAACTGGTGGAGGTTATGCAGCATGAAATAAGGCGGACACGGCAATACAATTGTTGGATTGGAAAGAGGAAACCACGTAAGTGGTGGAACAAGGAAATTAAACAAGCTATAGAAGAGCGTAAAGAGGCATCTAGGGTTCATCGAGAAGCCAAAAAGTTGGAATTACAAGAAGAAGAGGTGCTCCTTAGATGTAATACATACGGAGAAAAGAAAAGGGTTGCGAGTGAGCTCGTGCAAGAGAAAATTAAATGCCCAAGTGAACGTTGGGTGCATAACATTCACAAAAGAGACAAAGGCGCCCCAAAAAGATTCTGGAACCATATAAAAGCACTCGGAGCTCGAACTAGAAACTCGCAAACGGCTATAAGGGATGAAGTCGGTAACATCTATGAAGGCGATGATGCGCTGCGGTACATCACAGACGTTATCAGGCATAACTTCGGTACGAGAAAAAGTGTAGTTCAGACAACAGATCCAGCAACAACAGAGAGGCTTGAGAGATCAAAATTCAGCATAGAAAGCTTCTATTGGAAAAAGGCAGCAGAAAATGTCCCTAACAACACGGCAGCAGGACCCGATGAAATCCCAATGCAGCTCATCAAAAACCTCGGTCCAAAAAGCAAGGCACTGCTGACTAATGCCACAGAGCAAGTGATTAGAACAAAGAATATTCCCGTTGGATGGCGTGAAAGCAAGATGAATCTCATCTACAAAGGCAAAGGAGATAAGGGTAAGACGAGCTCGTACAGGCCAGTTACAGTAACGTCGGTCATATATAGAATGGCAATGCAAGCCATAAAATTAGAACTGTCGAAGTGGGTGGAGGAAAACGGTGTATTGGGGAAACTACAGAATGGGTTCAGGCCAGGCAGACGCTTAGAAGACAATATGTTTGTACTAACTCAGTGCATAGAGATTTCAGTAGCTCAGAAAAGACCTTTATGGGTAGCATTTCTAGATATTAAAGGAGCTTATGACAACGTAGACAGGGAATTGTTGTGGGATATTCTTCAATACGAAGGCATAGATGACGATTTCGTGGAGCTGCTGAGGGAGATATATCGAGACAACCAAGTACAAGTGGCATGGGAAGGCCGAAAAGGAAATGAAATGGTGGGAATTCACCAAGGATTGAAGCAAGGATGCCCTCTGTCACCATTGTTGTTCACGCTTTACGTCAAGGGCATAGAAAGACGACTGGAAAACAGCGAATTAGGTTTTGATTTATCCTACATGCGTAATGGACAAATGGTGCAACAGAAGGTCCCTGGATTGATGTACGCAGACGACATTGTGCTACTAGCGGACAATAAAAAAGATTTACAGATACTTGCGAATATCTGTGGGAACGCAGTGACAAATCTAGGCCTTAAGTTTAGCACAGAGAAATCAGGGATTATGATCTTTAATGAACACACGAGTAACTTCGTGGTGTCAATTCAACAGCAAGTAATACCCATAGTGAAGCAATATAAGTACCTCGGCGTACACATAAACGAAGGAAAGAATTACTCAAGCAACCACCAAGATAATCTGAAAATAAAGGGGAAGCGGAATGCAGCATTAATGAAACACAGAGCACTGTGGGGCCACAATAAGTATGAGGTGGTGCGTGGAATCTGGAAAGGAGTAATGGTGCCAGCGCTAACATTCGCAAATGCCATTATATGCTTAAAATCGGATATATTGGCGGGTTTGGAAGTTAACCAAAGATCAGTAGGCCGGTTGGCTTTGGGAGCACACGGTAATACGACAAATGAGGCAGTGCATGGAGACATGGGTTGGGCCTCTTTTGAAGTCAGAGAAGCACAAAGCAAAATTAGTTTTGAAGAAAGGCTCAGGAACATGGATGAAAATAAATGGGCGGCTAAAGTGCACAAGTATCTCTACATGAAAAGCGTGGACACAGAATGGAGGAAGAGGTCAAGGAAGTTGGCAACCAAGTACAGGATAATCGAAACTGTAAATAGACAACCAGGGGTCATCAGAAAGAAAGTGAGAGAAATAGAGACCGTGAATTGGATGCAAAGAATGGAAACGAAAAGGACAATAGAGATTTACAAGAATGAGAAGAAAGAAATTAGAAGGGAAAATCTGCACGATAACACAAAGGGCAGTGCCTTGCTATTTGAGGCTCGAGCCGGTTGCCTAAGGACGAAAACATATCGGAACAAATATTCGGAACTAGATGAGACATGTGTATGCTGCAGTAAAGATCCAGAGACCACTCAGCACATCCTAATGGAATGCGACGGGATCTACCCAGCGAGAACCGTAGGTAACGTGCAACTCCCAGAAGCGCTTGGGTTTAAAGTGGAAGGAAACCTAAACAGATCAGCCGTAGATATCAGCAAGAGACGATTAGAGTACTGGTGGAAGAAAAGCAGGGAAAAGATGGATACAACCTGATCTCTTAAAATCGTAGGCAGCGGTACAAGCTAAATTTTTGAAAAAGGTATACAAAAATGCTAGATGAAGAACATGTGTAGTATACCTGATTAAATCAAGCAGGCTAGGTGACTACTTGTCGCCACCCCGTTTCAAAGGAGATGCCAATAAATCATCATCATCATCAACAGCAGACGATGCGACGTAGCGCACGTTGAGCGCACGGCGGTCCTGGCGCACTGCTGTTACCGTTATTCTGTTTGTTTTTCGTGTTTCTAACGCGTAGATTGACGGATTCACGGAGTTTAACGTCTCAAAGCAACTGTCTGGCCATGAGAAGCACCGTAGCAGAGGGCCCCGAAATAATGTTGACTACCTGACCCAGTTGCACGAGCGGTTTTGCAGCGGGAACGCGTAAGTAACAACAACAAACAAACAAAAATAATATACAGCGCCCGGCATGGAGAATGCAATCCTTATATTCATTTCCTTCCTTGATTTCATGCAGCGCCGCCTCGTTGGCTGCTGCCAACGTCCATTGGCTAGTTGATACAACTAACCCATGGGGTAATTCGTGCATGGACTATAGTTGGTACATTGATATAGAATCACGAGTTTCTGCAGCGCTAATAAACAGAACATATATATAAACGACGTACACCGTCATCCGCCTAAGTCGTTTACCTTTATGACCTATTAATTCCCGCTGCATAAGCTCGAGTTTCAAGATTACCTTTATCATGCGGCCTGCCCACACGGGAAAATAAAATCGAGCGGAAGGAACGGTCGTGCTTTACGCGTCGGGGCCTATAGTAATAGCGACCTTCTAAGGATGAAAGTGTGCAACATAACTGTCGGCGTACCGCTACGTTGCTACAGTGACTATTCGCGCCTACAATATTTTTGAAATGATCCCTAACACGAATAGTTCTCGCGGTTACGGCCACCGCTCGAGCTTCGCTGGCATTGACGTGTATATCGCATCGGCACTGCTCCCACGCGTTCATAATTGCTTCTGCTGCATCGTCTTAAGAATATGCTTCAGATAAAAGCGTGAGGAGAGAAACTGAACTCAATTCAGCCGCTCTTCCGAGCACTATATTGATCCATGGGAATGTTGTGTAGGAACAGCCAAGCTTAAATGATTTAGTACGACTAATTTTGATACTAGATCTACCCACGAAAACCTTGCGCAGAGAAACTTTTTCTTTTCATCGGATTTCCATTTTGAAAAGGACATGCATTTTGGCTGTCTGTCCGCTACATTATACCATCATCCTTTTTTTTTCACTAATTTTTAGATGTCACAGGGAAACTCGTGGAACGATATCCCAGTCGCGATTCTTGACCGCCGCCGGCTCGACTTGCAGATAGGGACGCAACAGTACACCATTTCCGGAAACGGTGTTACTGCTACCGTACCCTAATGCTGTTGTTGACTGTGCAGTCGCTAAGTGATACACGATCAACTCCGAATGTCACAAAGGCAAGCGCCTACCACTACCAACCGAAGAAGCAGACCACGCGGAGCACATGCGGCCACAGCACCGAGTGCGAAGCGATAGGGGTAAGTGGTGGTGCCACGGCATGCGGCGGCAGTTCGGCGAAATAAAAAAAAAACAAGACAAGCAAAAGCAAATCTGGCGTCAGGGGGAGCGTCCGCATGAGCAGGTCGGAAGTTTATAGAGGAGGTCGTGGAACAAACTCATTAAACAACAAGGATTAGTTTGGCTCAAAGTAGTTGTGCAGGCTGCATAAGGACAGAAGGTCTATTTCTCGTAAGGCGAGGTTATTGAGTAAAGTCGGAAGTGTATGTCGAAGCATTTGTTGACCATAATTCGTTCTTGAGTGCGGAATGTTCCATTGTTCAGGTGTCTTAGTGTCATAGGCTGCGACATGTTCATGTAGGCGAGCTATGTTCAATCATTCTGCATTCGGTCTACAATGTCTTTTTCACGCTCGAAAGACATTTCGGCACGAACATTGCGAACTCGGGCTGGATTTCGTGGCACCTGGGGTGGATTTCGTGGCACCTGGGGTCACGTAACGCAAGGAGCCCCATCTGAGCACAAACTTTCAAGGGCTTTTTGATAGCGAGCGGGCGCGTTGCGGCATCTCGCAGCGGCCACGGAATCTACGGAGCGCATGAATTTCAATTCCGAAACTGTATGGGTTTAACGTTCTCATAAACTTTTGACGGGAAAGGTGCACTGCCATTTCCAAAGGCGTGCTTTGAAAGATTTTCAATTCTGGAACTTTATGGGGTTAATGCTGTTATAAACTTGGACCAACATGCGTGCACTGGAGCCCTCGTGTCCAAGCCGTTCCAGAAATGAAAGCACGCGCTCGCAATCTTCCACACACACGAAAATACTAAATATTACCGTGACTGTGAGCCAGCAGCTGATAATTTTCTCCAAACATTTTCAGGACGCGTGCCCAATGTGATCGATCAGCTGGACCAGGGCAGGCAAAGTAAAATTTGAGAAAACAGGAGAAAGGAAATGGCCTATTATTGAGGAAATTGTTTTGCGGGCCACAAGGTCTGGCTCTCGTTGGCCACAGGGACAGTGGCCCTATGGATTTAAGCAAAGGCCCCGCTGAAAATTCAGGTATTTTCAGAGCGCTTCTTCGCATGCGAGCTCATTGTGGAGATACATATCTGAAGAACCATTTGGAAAGTTGCCCCAGTAATGCCTCGTATTTAAGCCCAGATGCACAAAGCCAAATTATAGAAATTTGTAGGAAAATTATCAAAGAAAGCTTAATTGCAAAAGCAGGCTGCTTCTCCATACTTCCTGACGAAACGACGGACATCGCTGGAGTCGAACAGCCTACTGTTTGTGCAAGGTACCTAAACAAGGATGCCAACGACATCGAGGGAGTGTTTTAGGTTTTCGCACCAGAATAGATGCCCTCTCCCTTTGCGACTGCAGGTTCTATGTAAATGTGTACAAACTGTTCCAGATTCTAGTCACCCTTCCAGTGACCACTTCCAGCGCAGAGAGAATATTTTTTAACAAGAGTTTACTAAAAAACTACTTGCGCTCTACGAGGTCTGTGGAACGCATGGTTAGACTGGTGCTTCTATACACCCACAGAGACGTCGGCATCAACGTGTCCGAAGTCATTGACCACTTCGCTCAACTTCCCCGCCGAGAGAAGTTTGTCCTTTACATAGCGAAGCAGCAAAAATCAATGCAAGTAAAAAGCTCTGTTCCTTCACGTCCATAAGCTCGTAATTATGAAAACGTATGACTGTTCGTTAGCTTTTAAAACCGCAAAAATTTTTGCCGTTTTTTCTAGCAGTTAGCATTATGATCAAAATTATCATGCGAATACGGAAATTACGAGGACATCAGTAACCAATTTTGACCGACATTGCCCATTGAAAGCCTGGCCCACGCGGCGTTTGCCAAAAACACACTCGGATATTGGGTAGTAACTTGCCGCATCATCTGTGGCTTTCGTTTGTCCTTTTCTTTCCTTTTTAGCTACCTGCTTTTATTTCTTTTTTGAAACGAAGCAAAACCCTCCTTTAATTTTGGGTGCAGAATAATTGTTGCCGCTGTGCAGGCAGTTAAATTACACACTTTCGTACTGATTTCTGCATTATTCCTCTATTATTCTACCTGTATGGTGCTGTCGCGACCGCTGCATAGCCCGAGTACATATCACGATTTCTGCGATCATAGTTTTGTTCTTGCCTAGATCATCTGTCTTTCTGTGCGCAAAGTTTACTATCTCTGACTCCGCAACGTGTTTATTTGTCTTGTTTGACGCATAATATACAGTGACGTTTGCTTAAATACGTAGATTTATTGGAGACTTAGACGTATATTTAAATATCTTGTTGCGAGGTGTTGTGTATACAAGCAGTGAACTTTGTTTCCAGCGACTCTTTTTTGCCCTTTAGCGAGTTGTATCTTCGTATTTGTATATTCCATTCTATCTTCGCATTTCTAATGTATATTTTGCGGAACTTCTGCTTTTTATATGTACTCACTGTTGCGATTATAATCTCGGTGTAATTACAATACACGGCCGGTAACAGCTGCTCCTGCGCAATATATTACAACGAGGGACAGCGTCATTGAGGTTTTTTCCTGGCCGTTGCATATGTGCAAAAATGTAAACAAGGTTCTTGAATGACGAAGATTCATCAAAATATTTGCCCTCAACTTATTCATTTCATGGCCTTTACGTTCTTCATATCAGCTGTATACACTGCTTTGCTGGTTTCGAACTGATATAGTTCTAATGTCCGCGTGATATTTTCTTTCCTTATTAAATAGACAAAAAAACGTGGTCGCATTGATATCAGTTATTTCTGCCAGAATTTTTAGGGCATACGAATATATTCTTTTATGAAAAAATACTTATTTTACTTGACAGTGCGTAGCGTTCAATAATTCGTTTGCAGCATCTAATATACAATGGCATTGACAATGCAGTTATTATTCATGTATTTGATCCCTCGACAACTTCTATAAGGAGGAGGCCGCGCTCCAACCTGAGCCCCCCCCGAACAAAATTTCTGGCTACGCCACTGCACCATACCATACCATCATGAAAAGTATGGCCCTGCATAGCGCGCTCTCACCGATCACCTGCCTGCCTCGGGTGTGGTCATGTATCGGGTGGCGGTATTCTACTGTTCGTTTCACGTATAGGTTGTTCTTTTGACTTATCTATTGTTTTTATTTTCTTCACCTTTCAGTTTATTGTGTCGCGAGTGTAAGCAAGTCAGACTAACCTGATGTCTCTTTCTTTCCCCGGTCAAGGGCATTCCCCTTGGCTAGCTTCTATCCCTCCCCGATAGACTCATTTTTACGCAGTGGCACCAAAAGTGTCCCTGTGGCTCTTGTGCCTACAGATGGGGGATCGATACAGATGAAGAATCTGAAAGCGATTCAGGTGGACCTTCGGAAGGCCTCCTCCCAGTTCCAAAAGAGCACCGAGGTCCGTCAGTTTGGTCGCGTTGGTATTCTTTGCTGTTTATCGGACCAGGAGTGCGTTCGAGACCTTCTCAACTGTTCTGAATTTCCATCGACGCCGGTGAGCTTGTTTACTCCATCGCACCTTGCATGCTCGAAAGGCTTAGTTCGTGGGGTTGACACGAGCATGGACCCCTCAGAAGTACAAAACTTGTTTTCAGTTGCGCGAGCTGTATCCGTATACCGGTGTAGTCGAATTATTGAGAACAAGAAGTCCCCTACGGAGTCGGCGATACTTACGTTCGTGGGAACAGTTTGTTCAACTGAAATCAAGGCATGGCCTTTGATATACAGAGTAGAGCCACTTTCCCCAAGACCACTACAGTGCTTGAAATGTTGGGTTGCAGGTCGGTTACTCGATGCCGACTATGTGGAGAGAATCACGAAAGAACAGAATGTAAGTCTCAGGAAGAAAAATGTTGCCTATGTAATGAAGCACACCCTGCAGACTATTCGAACTGTTTTGCGAAGGAACGAGAATTAAGAATACTAGAAGTGGCGGAACGCAGGCGATGCTCACGTAGGGAAGCAGTTACAGAGGTTCAGGGAAGTTCCCAGGGCTACGCAGGCATAACAGCTCGTCACACCGCTTGTATAGATGTTTCTCTATCCAAGGCCATAGCAGAGGCAGTAGAAACATCTACGGAAAAGGCTATGGAACGACTTGCCGCAACCATTTTTGAGTCCTTGGCACAAATGACGTTGAGTAAAATGGTGCAGCCTCTACCCAAGCTCCTGCATCCCAGGTTTCAAATGTACTAAACCTAACTCGAAAACAAACATCGTCGTCAAACTCGTTAGCTGACTCCCCTTAGGCCGGACCTCCTACTCATAAAGAACAGACGGAACCAGAACCCCTAATGGAAGATTATGAAGACTACCAGGATGGAAACATGGAACACAAAAGTCTAAAGCGCACACGATCTCCTCCCCACAAAATTACTTCAATGTAAAAAACTCAAAAATATGTAAAAGTGAACCTCTCCTAGATGGACTTCTTGAAAGAAGTTATTTTGGATCAGGCGGTTTCCGCTACCATTCTATCTTCACCATAAGCTCTGTAAAATCTTACAGTGGAATTGTCGTTCCATTGTTTCCGCTACTGCAGATCTATCGTATATTTCTTCTCAATTTTCCCCAGACATAATTACTTACCAGAAATCTGGCTTTCAAATGGTCAAAAATATTCCCTAAAATATTATTGACTGTTTCACTTGGATCGGCCTGCCAAAGGTGGTGGTGTTGCTTTCTTGGTTTCAACTAAATTTAGTCACAAAGGAACGATATCGTATCAAAGAATGTCTACCGAATGTGAAATTTTAGCATTAGACATTACACTCCCAGACTGCTCCCCTTTTACCTTAGTTAATTTATATTTCCCAGCAGGAGTGCAGGATTCATTTTCTCTAGACACCGTATTAGGTTCCTGCAGAAAAGACATAGTATTCGCTGGTGACTTTAATTCACACCATGTGTCTTGGGGTTTTAAAACTGCTTCAGAATGAAAGCGCCTGTGGGAATGGACTCTTGATAATAATCTATCTTGTCTAAATTCAAAAGTTACTACTTTTGTTCACGGACAGTCTCAATCGGCCATAGATCTCACTTTCTCCAGCTCATATTTCGCTAGATTCTCGTGGAATACTACAGACTGTGCTACGAACAGCGACTACCCTCCAATTATTTTTCAAATGTATCTCTGTGTGATTTCTCTTAGAAGGCAAAATAACCAACTATGACAAACTTCAAAAAGACTTGAAGTCTACGATGCTTTCACGTACGTATATGCAAGAAGATATTAGGGCTTTGAGCCTCTGTGCAGTTTTAAAGCGTTGCGCGAATACCACAGTTAATTTATTCTGCACCGCAGGTAAACCATTAAGTTCGTGGTGGAATTAAGATTGTGCGAGGGCCCACCGAAAAATAAAATCTGCCTGGAAGCAACTTCTTTGTAATCAATGTCCAAAGAATTGGAGTGATTACCAATTTGTTGCTGCATCTTTCAAGCGTGCAATAGCTAAAGCCAAAGATGACTATGATATGAATAAATTCAATTATCTGTGTTAATCAAAAAACAAAAAGCCCTTTTATGATTTTTACGCTCTCGATAAATGATTCCAGTTCCAGCAAATATTGACTCTTGTGTGCTTTCGCCACGTGAATTGTCCGAATTGTTAGAAAATATCGGAAAAGGACTGCAAGACAGCTTCACTTCAGTCATTTTACCGTACATAGTGAAACCGCTACCACTAGAGGAATTTAGGGAAGTCACATTACAACAACTGGCGGATGTTCTTCGCCATCTGCCTTCTTCATGGCCAGGACCAGATGGAGTTACCACGGCCGTTATAACCATTTTGTATGAATTGTCCCCACAAGAAAATTTTTAATATTGCAAATTACTCTTTAAAAATGCATGGGTACCTTCAGAATGGAAACTTGCTAAGGTAATTCCGATACTTAAAAATACACGGAGGTCGATATGATTTAGATAATATTAGACCAATTTCCCTCACAACAAATTTAGTGAAGCTAATAGAACGAATTTTTAATTGTCGAATTACGTACTATATTTCTGAAAACTTAATATTTAGCCCCTGTCAAACTGGTTTTAGATCTGGGTGCTCGATTTGGTGTGCGCACGTAGACTTAGAGAGTCGCATACAACTTGCTCGTCGCCGAAGAGAATATTGACACGTATAGATGTTTATCTTTCACCGGTGGCCGATTTCCACCGGCTAACAAATGTTAAACGTTATCGCTCGGCGCAGGACGCGCCTGTATCGGAAGTTTCTAGAACGTTATCGATGCTTCTTTCCATTGCCTGTTTTCACCGACGCTTATGTTATCTGATTGCATGACTGACGCGAATTCTCTAGAACTTTCTGGAAGACACGCGGGCATCAGGGATTAATCTAGAACCTTCGATGACTCAGGTATAAAAGCCGACGCGTTTCGCCGCTGATCAGATTTTCGACGATCGCCGACTGTGTTCGCCGCTATCGTTGTGCTTTGAGTGTACCTTCCTTTTGTGGGCACAGGTTCGCCCAATAAACAACCAGTTTCGTTGTACACAGTTTTACGACTGTTTTCTTCAGCGTCACTACTACGTGACATCTGGTGGAGGTGCTTTTGTGTCCATGCAGCGGACGCCCCCGCAAAGCCGCGACCCAAGCCC
Organism: Dermacentor silvarum; assembly: GCF_013339745.2. Taxonomy (NCBI): domain Eukaryota; kingdom Metazoa; phylum Arthropoda; class Arachnida; order Ixodida; family Ixodidae; genus Dermacentor; species Dermacentor silvarum. The sequence goes on from NC_051160.1 coordinate 167,587,665, forward strand.
GAAACCGGAGGACGAGACCAACGTCGCCAAGGACCAGCGAGCTAGCCGTAGGCAGCAAGGTCTTTTGCCAGAATACGGACTCCTTCCCGAGAAGACGACAGCGATCAAGGCCAAGTCAACGACCTCAATGGCAGCCCCAGCGTCCCCCATCCTGCTGCAGCAACCTCGGGAGCCACCGACCTTCCGTGGATCATCAGCTGAAGACCCTGAAACATGGCTGGAGACGTACGAGAGGACCGCGACATTCAACAAATGGAGCGACGATGACAAGCTGCGCCATGTCTATTTTTCGTTGGATGACGCTGCTCGGACATGGTTTGAGAACAGGGAGACCACCCTGGTGACTTGGGACCTATTTCGCGAGAACTTCGTGAGGACCTTCACGAGTGTCGTATGAAAAGAAAGGGCTGAAGTTCTCCTGGAAACCAGAGTTCAATTGCCGAACGAGAGCATCGCGATCTTCACGGAGGAGATGACTCGCCTCTTCCACCACGCCGACCCCGACATGTCTGAAGAAAAGAAAGTTAGGTTCTTGATGCGGGGCGTCAAAGAGCATCTATTCACTGGATTGATGCGCAACCCGCCCAAGACTGTGGCAGAATTTGTTTCGGAGGCGACAACGATCGAGAAGACGCTTGAAATGCGAGCCAGACAATACAACCGCCGTGCGCTGACTAACTACGCCGAAGCTCAAGCTCTAGGCGCCGACGACCTGCACGAGACGATCAGAGCTGTTGTACGGGAAGAACTACAGAAATTATTCCAAAGGTCGCAGCCTCAGGTGACTTCAATCGCCGACATAGTTAAAGAAGAGGTTCAGCGATCTCTGGAAGTGCCAGAAGTTCCGGCATCGCCTCAACTACAGCCGCAAGCGATGACCTACGCCGCCGTCGCCCGTCGTCAAGGCCCCCCTCCGCGCTCGCGCCAAGGCCCCGTAACGCCGCAGTTCCGTCGTCCACCGCCGCCGCCGCCAGCACGCCCGCCCGTCGCCCAGCGCAGCTACCAGCGGAAGACGGACATTTGGCGCGCCCCCAACCACCGCCCGCTCTGCTATCACTGCGGGGAAGTCGGCCATGTCTACCGCCGATGCCCATACCGCGAGATGGGCCTACGAGGGTTCGCCGTCAACGCGCCACGTCCACAGCTTGGCGAGCGACCACGCGACATCGCTGACTACCTCGCCGGAGCCCAGTGGCAACCACGACGACCCTCACGCTCGCCGTCACCAGGACGTTACCTGTCGCCGCAGCGCCGACCATACACTGGCCCAGCGCGGGGCCGGTCCGTGAGCCCCTATCCGGGAAACTAAAGGCAGCAACCGATGGAGGTGCGGTTGCTGTACGACGCAATACCGAAGATCCTCCGCCGCCACCGACGACGACAACTCACGCATCATCACAACGAGGTACCAGCACACCGCCTAGCAAGAGCCTTGACGACAACACTTCGCCGCCGAAAGAAGACCTACCGACGCGACGTAGCAGCAGCGAAGCAAGCCGACGTAGCCGTGATCCGACGCCACGACTTAACCGCAACGCCAGACGACGGTCTACCGACTTAGACGTGGTAATCGATGGTCATAGCGTCACCGCTCTCGTCGACACTGGAGCTGACTATTCCGTCTTCAGTGGCCCGTTCGCCGCCAAGTTGAAGAAGGTGAGGACGGCCTGGCAAGGACCTGATATCCGGACAGCGGGAGGCCACCTAATAACGGCGGCTGGAATCTGCACAGCGCGAGTCACGGTTAACAATCGCACTTACCCGGCGAGCTTCGTAATCATGCAGCACTGCTCCAGGGACGTCATCCTAGGCATGGACTTTCTAAACCAACATGGTGCAGTCATCGATTTAAGGTCCAAGTCAATAACGCTTTCAACGCACAACGCGATACCACCGGATACAGACATCAGTTACCATGCCTTGAATGTGCTAGAAGAACAAGTCACCGTTCCGCCTCGCTCCAGTGTAATGATTTTCATCGGTGCCGAAGTGCCTGCAGATATGGAGGGCGTCATCGAGGGCGATCATCACTTACTGCTCGATCGTGAAATTTGCGTCGCTAGGCATAGCTAAGCTACGTGAAGGGAAAGCAAGAGTGATGCTCACGAACTTCAGCGACGAATACTAGCACATTAACAAAGGCACAACGGTCGCCTACATCGACGAAATAGTACAAGCCGGCAGTGCTTTTGCCTTCACGGATTCAAGTGCACCTGCAACGAAGACAGTAGTACTTGAACCAACTTTTGACGTCAATCAGAACCTTCCTTGGCATAAGAAAGAACAGCTAAAAGCTCTGCTGCTGCAATACAAGGACTGCTTCTCGTCGTCGTCAAAAGTTCGACAAACCCCGGTCGCCAAGCACCGCATCATAACCGACGAATATGTCCGCCCACTCCGTCAGAGCCCGTACCGAGTTTCGGCGCGCGAACGCGAGGCCATAAGGCAACAAGTCGACGAAATGCTACGCGACGACATCGTCCAGCCGTCCAAGAGTCCGTGGGCGTCCCCCGTGGTGTTAGTGAAGAAGAAGGATGGAACCCTACGTTTCTGCGTCGATTATCGTCGCCTCAACAAGATCACGAAGAAGGACGTACACCCTCTCCCACGGATTGACGACGCCTTGGATCGACTCTACAACGCAAAGTATTTTTCGTCGTTGGACCTCAAAACCGGCTACTGGCAAATCGAAGTCGACAAGAGAGACCGGGAGAAGACTGCCTTTATAACACCAGACGAACTGTTCGAGTTCAAGGTCATGCCGTTTGGTCTTTGTTCGGCACCTGCGACTTTCCAACGGGTCATGGATACAATACTGGCAGGCTTGAAGTGGCAGACTTGCCTCGTCTATTTGGACGACGTCGTTGTGTTTGCCTCAAGCTTCGAGGAACACCTCCGGCGCCTTGAAACAGTTCTTCAAGCTATCAAGACCTCCGGACTCACGCTGAAGCCAGAAAAGTGCCGCTTCGCATACGAGGAGCTCTTGTTTTTGGGCCATGTCATCAACAAGTCTGGAGTGTGCCCTGACCCACAGAAAACGGCGGCATCACTGACTTTCCTCCGCCCGCCGACAAGAAGGCAGTGCGTAGATTTCTTGGCCTGTGCGCCTATTACAGGCGCTTCGTCAAAGACTTTTCACGGATCGCCGAGCCACTGACATACCTCACGAAGGCCGACGTCGAGTTCAAGTGGGAGACGCCGCAAATCGAAGCATTTGAAGAACTGAAGCGACGCCTGCAATCGCCGCCCATTCTTGCGCATTTCGACGAAAACGCCGATACCGAAGTCCACACCGACGCAAGCAGCGTAGGACTCGGCGCCGTGCTTGTGCAGAGGACTGACGGAATAGAAAGGGTTGTAAGTTACGCTAGCCGGTCGCTATCGAAGGCGGAATCAAATTATTCCACAACAGAAAAGGAGTGCCTCGCCATCATCTGGGCTACATCAAAGTTTCGCCCCTACCTCTATGGCAGGCCCTTCAAAGTTGTAAGCGACCACCACGCCTTGTGTTGGCTAGCTAACTTGAAGGATCCTTCAGGTCGCCTCGCACGATGGAGTCTGAGACTTCAAGCATTCGACATCACCGTCGTCTACAAGTACCACCGGAAGCATTCTGACGCCGACTGCTTGTCTCGCGCCCCCGTCGAACCGCCGCCACAGGACGACCAGGATGACGACACTTTCTTGGGACCCATCAGTGCCGACGAATTCGCTGAACAACAGCGAGCCGACCCGGAACTAAGGAGCCTTGTAGACTACCTAGAAGGCAAGACCGTCACTGTGCCGAAGGTGTTCAGGCGAGGATTGGCGTCGTTTTTCTTGCAAAACGACATTCTCCTAAAGAAGAACTTTTCGCCTCTCCGAGCCAACTACCTCCTCGTGGTGCCCTCAGCGTTGCGTCCAGAGGTTCTGCAAGCTCTCCATGACGACCCAACGGCTGGACAACTCGGTTTTTCCCGCACGCTCGCGAGGATACAAGAAAAATACTACTGGCCTCGCCTCTCTGCCGACGTCGCCCATTACGTAAGGACATGCCGAGACTGTCAGCGACGCAAAACACCGCCGACAAGGCCAGCCGGACTTCTACAGCCGATCGAACCACCTCGCCGACCATTCCAGCAGATCGGGATGGACTTACTTGGGCCTTTTCCGACGTCGACGTCCGGGAATAAATGGATCGTCGTAGCTACGGACTACCTCACCCGCTACGCTGAAACAAAAGCCTTGCCCAAAGGCAGTGCCGCCGAGGTAGCCCGATTCTTCGTTGAGAACATTCTCCTGCGTCACGGTGCTCCAGAAGTCCTCATCACCGACAGAGGCACGGCCTTTACGGCCGAACTAACTCAAGCCATCCTGCGATACAGCCAGACAAGCCATCGCCGGACGACCGCCTACCACCCGCAGACGAATGGCCTCACCGAGCGCCTAAATAAGACCATCGCCGACATGCTGGCAATGTACGTCGACGTCGAACACAAGACGTGGGATGCCATCCTTCCGTACGTGACCTTCGCATACAACACGGCCGTGCAAGAAACGACGCACATGGCGCCGTTCAACCTGGTCTACGGAAGGAACCCGGCAACGACGCTTGACGCCATGCTACCGGACGTCACCGATGAGGAAAATCTAGACGTTGCCACCTATTTGCAGCGTGCTGAAGAAGGTCGACAGCTCGCCCGCCTGCGCATCAAGAACCAGCAGAGGACCGACAGCCGACACTACAATCTTCGACGACGCTACGTCGATTACCAGCCCGGAGACCGTGTTTGGGTCTGGACTCCGATACGCCGACGAGGAGTTAGCGAAAAACTCTTACGTCGCTATTTCGGACCATATAAGATCATCCGACGTATTGGCGCACTGGACTATGAGGTCGTGCCAGACGGCATTTCGCAATCACAGCGGCGCCGCGCACGACCCGAAGTCGTCCATGTGGTGCGTCTTAAGCCTTTCTACGCCCGCTGACGAACTTAGGTACTTTGTTACTTTATTTTTTTTTCTCTTTATTACGTGTGGTTTTGTTTTCGCTTTCACATTTGTTTGTAGCATCGGGACGATGCTTTTTTAAGGGGAGGGTATTGACACGTATAGATGTTTATCTTTCACCGGTGGCCGCTTTCCACCGGCTAACAAATGTTAAACGTTATCGGTCGGCGCAGGACGCGCCTGTATCGGAAGTTTCTAGAACGTTATCGATGCTTCTTTCCATTGCCTGTTTTCACCGACGCTTATGTTATCTGATTGCATGACTGACGCGAATTCTCTAGAACTTTCTGGAAGACACGCGGGCATCAGGGATTAATCTAGAACCTTCGATGACTCAGGTATAAAAGCCGACGCGTTTCGCCGCTGATCAGATTTTCGACGATCGCCGACTGTGTTCGCCGCTATCGTTGTGCTTTGAGTGTACCTTCCTTTTGTGGGCACAGGTTCGCCCAATAAACAACCAGTTTCACAACTGCGAGTCGGCCTAGTTGGAACAGATTCATTTTCTTTAATTTTTGCGCGCAAACAAACAGGGACGAAGAAAAGGAGACACAAGGACACAAGCGCTCGTCCTTGTGTCTCCTTTTCTTCGTCCCTGTTTGTTTGCGCGCAAAAATTTAAGAAAACAACCAGTTTCGTTGTACACAGTTTTACGACTGTTTTCTTCAGCGTCACTACTACGTGACAATATTCAGCATTAGTGACCCTAGATCAGGCAAAAACTTTTGATTCCGTGGAATATGGCATACGGATAAAGCAATTAGAGAATTACAGGTTTCCGGAATATATCGTGGCGTGGCTTTAGAATTTTTAAAGGAAAGAGAGTTCGACTGTTTTCAAAACGGATGTTCATCGTCTAGGTATAAGCAGAACAGGGAGTACCACAAGGGTCAGTATTATCTCCTGTTTTATTTAATATATTTTTAAGCTCCATCCCGCTGCTCCAGGACATTCTAGTATACGTTTATGCTGATGACATCGCTTTTTTGCATCGAATGATGATCGGCATTCACTTTATAGAATGTAACAAAATTACCTGTCTATTCTTGAAACTTGGATTGCGACCATACATATGTCTCTGAACGTTAGTGAAAGTGCACTCCTTCTCTTTCCTTTAGATGTTCCCGTTCGCATTTCACTGATGCATCGTGAAGACTTCATTCCCCAGGTGGATTCTCTTAAATACCTGGGGAAATACTTATGATGGGACATAAAACTGGAAAAGCCACATTGAAAACGTCGCGTTTAAGGCAACTCGGGCTGTAGGATGGTTGCGTAAAATCAGTAACCGACGATTCGGGTTGTGAAGAAACACATTGATTATGATATATAAAATGTATTACCGACCCATCATGGAATTTGGATGCGTCTTGTTTTCTGACTGTCCAGCTTATAAAATTCAACCTTTGGTGCTATTAGAAAGGGAAGCTCTGCGTTTGTGCCTTGGACTCCCTAAGTTTGTTGCAAACACCGTTCTTTATATGGAAGCGCGATTACCACGTTTAAAAAGTAGATTCAGAATCTTTACTGTCCAAACGTACCTAAATTTTTACGATTCTCCTCAAAGAATATGAATATATGTTTTCATTATTGAACCAAGTAAATTTTTAATAATCATTGGTCGCGACTGCACAACCCTCAGATGGTATTCGTACAGGCACAGCTAACACCAGTGAATGTACAAATTCAATGTATTCACCGAAAAAGTCAATCCAAGAAAAACCTCCAAATTGAAGTTGACAATATTTTCCCCTCGAATGCTTAACTAATGCCATTCAAATATTCAAGTGACCAATTACAAGATTACCTCTCTCATCAGGAAACAAACAATATAATAGCCACTGACGCTTCAATGTTAGGCGAGAAGGCTGGCGTAGGCATCTTTTCTCCTTCTCTTAGTTCGTCCTTTTCTACTCGCCTTCCGGATTACACGCCTATTTTCATAGCAGAATTATTGTCGATTGTTTTAGCACTGCCCAAACTACCCCCGAATCAATTGTCAGCTGTCGCAGTAACAGACTCTCGGTCGGTATGTGCGTCGCTTTCCTCGGCAACGAATACAACTACCTTAAATGTGTTTCAAAATTTAGTTCCTACAACGTTACAAAAAATTATTTTGCTCTGGGTTCCTGGACTCTGCGGTTTATACCTAAACGAAATGCCAGATTTATTAGCCAGAACATCTTGAAATGGACCTGTGATTTATATTTTACCGGATACAGCTTACATCACTGCATCGAGATTCAGAACGTTTTGCATATGAAAGGACTTAAGCAAATTATCGCTGATCCCACCTACAGACTTTCAGCATCTCGGTTTTGGGTTAGAGTAATCAGTGGTGTCCTTCTCGGCAGTTAGAAGTTACATACTCCAAATTACACTGTTGCATCCCTGAATTGAATTTCTATTTACATAGAACTAGTCTGACGATGTCCCCTCTGTGCCAAAGTTGTCAGGAAATTGAAACAATAGACCACTACTTTTTATCATGCCGATGTTCTATCTCATCTCTATCTATCTCTCTCTCGAGTTTGACACTTCCATGCTTTGTCGTTTCTTTTTTAGGTCCTTTATTACATGGGAGAGCTTACCTACTGGTTGCTTTGGTGCCTTACCTCCCATTTCAATTGCTGCTTCTGAGATGATGATGATGATGATCCTTTATCATGGCTCGCACCCACTGAGGGGGATAGGCCAAGAATCGGGCGACAGTTGGTAGCTAAAAAATTCTTTTTGAAAATGAAAAACGCAAAGTAAAAGAAAGCAAAAGAGATATATAAGAGAAGGATATATGGTTATTCAAACCAGAGAAAGATATTACTCGATGCTCCACTCTGCAAAATTGGATTAAGTATAAATACACGAGTATTATTATTATTTGGGGCCTGCACCCTCGGCTATTGCCACAGAGACGTTTCTTGCGCAGTGCTTGAATATTTAACTGAAACAAGACGATTACCCTGCAAATTATTGTAACTTTATTCTACCTATCAGATCAGTATTCATTTCACTGAAATTTGTTTCTCCAAATTCGTTAGTAACATTGTATTTTTTCTGACCTTGATTGCAACCTCATTTAAAATTCACCCTTCAGTTAGTCTGACAGCTCGTTGGCACACTAGTCGAATTATACCAAATATTTTGTGCTTTTGTTTTTGCTTTCTTTTACTTTGCGTTTTTCATTTTCAAAAAGAATTTTTTAGCTACCAACTGTCGCCCGATTCTTGGCCTATCCCCCTCAGTGGGTGCGAGCCATGATAAAGGATCATCATCATCATCATCTCAGAAGCAGCAATTGAAATGGGAGGTAAGGCACCAAAGCAACCAGTAGGTAAGCTCTCCCATGTAATAAAGGACCTAAAAAAGAAACGACAAAGCATGGAAGTGTCAAACTCGAGAGATGAGATAGAATTCGCTGAACTGTCCAAACTGATCAACAAGAAGAAAGTAAGGAATATGCGAAATTATAACGTGGAGAATTATAACGTGGAGAAGCAGTAAAATACGGGCGCAGTATGAAATCAGTGAGAGGAAAATTTGGCATAGGACAAGGCAAGATGCATGCACTGAAGGATGAGCAGGGTGATATCAGCAGAAGTTTCGATGATAGATAGTAAAAGCAGGGGAAGAATTCTCTACTGACATGTACAGCTACCAACTGCCGCCCGATTCTTGGCCTATCCCCCTCAGTGGGTGCGAGCCATGATAAAGGGTCATCATCATCATCATCTCAGAAGCAGCAATTGAAATGGGAGGTAAGGCACCAAAGCAACCAGTAGGTAAGCTCAGAACAGTCAAGCTACTTTAATTCGAAGTAGTGATAAACAAGATAGAGATACTCCTCCTATAATTAGCGATGAAGTTCGAAGGGCCCTGCACGACATGACCAGGGTAAAAGGTGCTGGATAATATTCAATAACAGTCGATTTAATTAACGATGGAGGCGAGTGGGCACAGGAGTGGCGCTACAGCCAACATGGCTGACATTCGTTCCTTCCACTTCATACAAGCCGTGGCTTGGTTCGCGGGATTCCTTCACCATTGTGTCCGTTCTGCGAGTGCCCCCGCCGCCTACCTGCTTGCGCCTAAAGTGGTGCGCCCCTCGCTGATCACCGATGCCACTGGAAGCACTTTCCTCTGGCAAACTGGGAAACCCCCATCGACAAGAACAGCAGTTCCAACCGAACTTCTAAAAGGCCCCGCACTACAGTCCGGCTCCAGTGGGCACAGGGGTGGCGCTACAGCCAACACGGCTGACATTTGTTCCTTCCACTACATACAGGTCCGCGATGCCACTTCCCTTTATGCTAAACGTTCTAGCAATCGATGTCTTTTGCTACTTCCGTGCCCCCAAATATTGTGTGATTTGAGTGATGAATGCTTTTTCGTAATATGCCAATTTGCTGTGGTGACATTGAAACCAATCCTGGCCCGGACGACAACTCACAAAAAGAAAGCTTACATCTTTTAAAAGATTTGAAACGCCAAACGAGCAGGGACAGGCGGATCTGTTGACCGCCGTAAATGAAGTCAAGGAGGCACAGAAATTGCTAGAAGAAAAGTTTGCCTTGATGGGCGAAAGGTTGCTAAAGTCGAGGCCAGAACTGGTACCATTGACCGTATTGAAAATGCGGTTCATGTCATGCAGATATTTATTTCTGATATAACGTTACAGAACAACATCAACTTTCGCCTAAATGAGCTTGAGGACAGGTCTCGACGCAACAACCTTGTTTTCTTTGGTGTAACTGATAATAACGAATCATGGAGCAAAAGTGAAAAAAAGATTATCGGCCTTCTGACACAACACATTGCAACGCAATTTAACCTCAGAGGCAATTGAACGAGTACACCGCTTAGGTGGACCCTACCAGGAAAATAAGTGCAGACCGCTCATTGGCAGGTTTTACAACTGTAAAACTCAAGAGAACATTCTCTTTCAGCGCTCGAAATTCAGGTCGTGCAAAATATCTGTAACCGAAGATTTCTCGTTTGCTGCTCGTCAGGATAGCAAATGTTTGATTAATCTTGCGAAAGCGTTACCTGAGTCGCCTCCTCACCACCTTCGATATGATAAACTGTTTCTCAATGACACGTGCTATACGTATGATCGCAGTAGCAGTAGCGTGCGTGAACGAAGTCGCAATCCTGTTTTAAACGACAGCAGTAATAATGCAAATAGTGATAGCAATGGACCTGCCTCTAATACACGCGCTCACACACACCATGGCAATTCGCAAAAACGCCACCCCTTGCGTACACCGAAATAACAATTGACGAGGGGAAGGGTGGCTTGTCCTCTTCATGTTTATCGTTTCCGGTTTTATTTACTAATGCTAGGAGCATCATGAAAGATCGTGGTGAACTTGACATTGCTATATCCTCGTGTGATGCTGATTTCATCGTGCTAACGGAAACATAGCTTAATCAGTGAGTGCGCAGTACGGAACTTTCCCAGTCGAACAAGGCATATGATGTATATCGCTGTGACAGGGAAGATCGGCAGGGTGGCGGTGTTTTGATAGCAGTAGTACAAGGCATCCCGTCCTTTCGTGAGGACACTGAATCAAATCTAGAAATAGTGGGGGCGTGTCTTAGGCTAAAAAATACTCGAATCGTATTAGGAGCCTGCTATCGCCCCCCCCCCCCCCCCCAATGCCGCGTCAAGTTTCGTTGATGACCTACATGTCGCGTGAGTCGTGGACTGCGTGAACCGAATAGAATTAGTTAATCGCCTTGTAGTTCATCGGAAGTGTAATTGTCGCCGTCTTTCGCTGATGAATGTTTGTCTCGTCTATGACATTGCTTCCGGTATCTGAGTTCCTGGGCCCACGAACCACCACAGCATTCATATAACCGCCCAGCGCATCTAACCTTAAACGGGTACTATCACAAGCTTGATTTTTTCCTTGTGTATTTGTCACAAACGTATGCCTTTTTTCAAATTTTGATCTGTAGGCAGGTGGGAACTATCTGTACTTATGTTGAGGGCCGATGTGTACTCCGATTGATAGAATTAGTTTACAGTTTTATTGCGATAGCAATTACATGGAACTCCCAGCGCATTTCTGCCGTCGCTGTTGTCGTCGCTTTGAGGTTTCATATAACGTCCAAGGGGGATAAAATCGTCGCCGCGCGCCGTGTTATATATGTGCAGAAGACTGCCTTCATAACACCTGATGATATCATTTCAAAGTAATGTCGTTTGGCTTATGCAATGCTCCTGCGACATTTGAACGAATGATGGACTCTCTTCTGCGAGGCTACAAATGGACCACCTGTCTTTGTTATCTTGACGACGTTATTGTTTTTCCTCCCACGTTCAGCAGTCACCTTACGCGACTCGCTGCAATTCTTGCAGTCTTCCGAAAAGCAGGCCTTCAGCTGAACTCTACGAAATGTCAATTCGGGCGCCGTCAGATTACTGTGTTGGGACATCTCGTTAACGCAACCAGTGTACAACCAGATCCGGATAAAGTTCGCGCCGTTCGCAGTTTCCCTGTGCCTCGTTCTGCTTCTGACGTGCGCTGCTTCGTCGGCCTGTGTTCTTACATTCGCCGTTTCGGCAAAAACTTCGCCGACGTTGCTCGCCCTTTGACAGATCTAAAGAAGAACACGCCTTTCTCATGGGGCCCGGAGCAGGCTCACGCGTTCGCCGCTCTCATCGGCTTTCTGACCACCCCTCCCATACTTGCCCACTTTGATCCATCTGCACCGACCGAAGTCCACACTGACGCCAGTGGCCACGGCGTCAGTGCTGTTCTCGCCCAGCAGCAGAATGTTACCGAGTGCGTGATAGCTTACGCCAGCCGCCTGCTGTCACCTTCTGAGAGGAATTACTCCATCACCGAGCGTGAGTGCTTGGCTTTAGTGTGGGCTTTCGCCAAGTTCCGGCCATATTTGTACGGCCGCACGTTTTCGGTCATTACAGACCACCATGCCCTCTGCTGGCTGTCTTCCCTACGGGACCCGACAGGACGGCTTGGTCGCTGGGCTTTGCGGCTCCAGGAATTTTCTTTTATTGTTATCTACAAGCCTGGACGTCTGCGCAAGGACGCTCACTGCCTCTCTCGTCATCCCGTGGATCTTCCTGATCCTGTTGCACATGATCCGGAGACCTGCGTGTTGGCTTTCATTGACATGTGCGAGATGTGTGCTGAACAACATCGTCCTTGCAGGCCATCATCGCCGGAGTGCAATCTGGCAGCACCGACGGCCCGTGCCGCATGTTCGTGCTGCACGACGGCATCCTCTACCGCCGCAATAGCGATCCTGAGGGCCCTGAGTTTCTCCTTGTCCTTCCTCGTCATCTACGATCCGTTGTTCTCGAACAACTTCACTATGCACCAACGGCGGGACGCTTTGGAGTTTTGCGCACATACGATCGCGTACGACGCCGGTTCTTCTGGCCGGGACTCTATTGCTCTGTGCGTCGTTATGTCGCAACTTGCGAATTGTGTCAGCGCCGGGAAAAATCTCCCCTGCCACCTGTCGGACGACTCCATCCAATTGAATACTCACGAGCCGTTACTCCTAAGCGCATCTTCAATTATAAGAAAGCCGACTGCACTGCCATTAACACTGGTCTCGAAACGTTCTGCGATGCATACATACCATCTTTTTCCTCCCGTACACTTGACGAAAACTGGACAACTTTCAAGCACAAGCTATTAGCACTAGTGCATGCTCATATACCGCTAATCTCATTCCGATTTAACGTATCAAAGCCATGGTATCACAGATCTCTGCGAACTCTACAAAATAAAAAGAAACGCTTGTTCAAGACAGCTAAGCGACTAAACACTCCTGCCTCTTGGTCGAAACAAAAATCCTGCGAAACCGCATATTGTCGCGCCGTTCGTAAAGCTAAGAACAAGTTCTTTTCTCATGATTTACAGTCCCTGATGACTAACAATCCCAAAAAATTCTGGCGTGCTATTTCCCCGACCTCCTCTCCGACTAACGTAGCACTACAAGATGGAAACGGAAAATTGATTGAAGAAGAAAAATGTGCCGATGTCTTAAACAAATATTTCTTATCCGTATTCACGGAAGAAGACTGCTCAAATATTCCTACCATTACTGACGTCACTTACAGGTATATGAACCGCATTCAATTAACAGTCGAAGGAATTACATCCGTAATAAAAAAACTTAAAGTATCCACAAGCTCTGGTATATTGACGGAATCAACACTAAGATTCTCAAACTAACAATAATTCTTTGCAGTTTAACCCTTTACCATATCTTTAATCAATCATTATCCACTGGTACACTTCCACATGATTGGAAAATTGGCAAGGTGATACCCATCTTCAAATCTGGAAATAAAAGTCATGTATATAACTACCGCCCCATATCCCTCACTAGCATTCTTTGCAAAATACTAGAACACATAATTGCATCTAATATTGCCCAGCATTTAGAAAATAACCATTACTTTTTTCCCCAACAGCACGGTTTTAGGAAAGGTTTGTCTTGTGAAACCCAGCTAATAGAATTCACTCATGATCTATTTTCTAATATGGATGGTAACACACAGACAGACTGCATATATGTCGATTTTTCTAAAGCATTTGATCGTGTAGCACATTGTCGTCTAATTACTAAACTGTCTTCCCTTAATCTTGATTCTCTAACTATATCTTGGCTCCGGAATTTTTTATCATCACGCAAGCAGTTTACATGGATTAATAACACCTCATCTCCATGTTCTGACGTTACTTCTGGTGTTCCTCAGGGCAGCGTCCTGGGTCCTTTATTATTTCTTATCTACATTAATGACCTTCCATCTCATATATCATCAAGCATCCGTTCGTTTGCCGACGATTGCATAATATACCGTGAAATTAAAACTCGGCCGGATCATCTGGTATTACAACAGGATCTTGACACAATTTCATTCAGGTGCTCGAAGTGGCAGATGACGGTTAACGCTGAGAAATGCAAACTAATGACGTTCAGCCGAAAACAGTCAAACTCGACTTACACATACTCTCTTAACAATAAACCCTTATTGGCAACGGACCACTACAAGTACCTTGGCATTAACTTCCCTTCTAAGCTATCCTGGGCAACACACATTGAAAAAATTACTGCTACAGCATCACGCACACTCGGATACCTGAAACGTAATCTCGACGCGGCGCCATCTATAACACGAAAACTAGCATATCAGACATTTGTTCGTCCACAACTCGAATATGCATCCTCTATCTGGTCACCTCATCAATCATATCTAATCGACTTGCTAGAATCTGTGCAAAACCGCGCAGCACGTTTCATTACCCGTGACTATAACCGCTACTCCAGTGTGACTAGCATGAACGCTTCGTATTATTACCATCCCTGGAATTACGCAGAAAGATAGCCATTCTATGTTTATTCCATAAAGTAATCTACAGCGCGCACGTAAATACTTTGCCACTATCAAAACCTCATCGCATATCTCGCAGGCTTCATAATCAGCATAGTTTTGTTCGTCTTTTTGGCCGCACTCAAATACTAACCATGTATGACTCTGTTTGTTAACCATTTGATATCTTGCAGTCATGTTTATACATTATATAATGACAGCATGTTGGCCCGTTCAAATATGTATAATACATACTGTCTTATTATTAGTGTTACGCCTATGTTATCTCTCACATTTTTCCATTGTATAACACTTGGTTTTTGAATTCCTTTTTGTTTTGTGTTCTTGTAAAAATTTATTGTATAGTCCCCCTCACATAATACTCCTATGTGAAGCCTGTGAGGTATTTGTAAATAAATAAATAAATAAAATAAATGAAGTACCCTCTGAACCTTTCTTTCACGTAGGCCTTGACCTGCTTGGCCCTTTTCCGACGACGACTAGAGGGAATAAGTGGATCGCCGTCGCTACCGATTACGCGACACGCTACGCGATAACCAAGGCGTTGCCGGCTAGTTGCGCAAGTGACGTCGCAGATTTTCTCCTCCATGACGTCATCCTCCACCACGGTGCACCTCGACAGTTACTTACCGACCGCGGCCGCTCGTTCTTGTCTCGAGTTGTTGACGGCCTCCTCCGCTCTTGTGCCGCAGAGCATAAGCTGTCCACCGCCTACCACCCACAAATGAACCGTCTTACGGAACGTCTCAACCGAACACTCACAGAGATGATGTCGATGTACGTCTCCAATGATCACCGCGACTTTGTCGCCACGCTGGCCTACGTCACATTCGCGTATAACTCGTCCAGACATGACACCGCAGGATATTCACCCTTTTATCTTTTCTACGGTCACGACCCTACATTGCCATTTGACACCATCCTACCTTCTGTGCCACGTGTTACAATTGAGTACGCTCGTGAAGTCATCGATCGCGCTCACATGGCGCGTCAAGTCGCCCGATCTCGTCTATTGGCATCTCAGGATATGCAAAAAGAGCGGTACGATCGGCGCCATCGCGATGTTAAGTTCGCCCCAGGTGCTTGGGTGCTCCTCTGGTCACCATGTCGTCATGTCGGTCTCTCCCAGAAGCTTCTCTCTCGCTACACAAGGCCTTATGAAGTCCTACGTCAAGTTAACGACGTCAAAACGAGATCTCGCCGTTACAGTTTGCTCCGTCCTCAAGCCCGACGCCAGTTGACATCGTGCACGTTTCGCGGTTGAAGCCATACTTCGCTCGCAGTTCTTCGCCTGATATACGCCGAGACGGCGCTTCAGCGCCGTCTTGGCCGCTACAGCATCGCGCTAGGAGGAAAGAAAAGAAGAAGATCGAGAGATACTGGCTGCTGCGTGTTGTTGGTCAGCTATCTTGACCACACTAACCCTACTTGTGTATATATTGTAAATACATCCAGTCTATACTCCCAAAATCCCCGTAACAATATCAAGGTGGACGTGTTGAAACCGAGCAGATGGCTGGGAAATGCTCCGAGCGGTGAAGTGAAATGCCTGGTGACTTTAGCGCGATGGCATTGAATGCAGGAGCGCGCCCAGGTGTGGCAATCCCGCTGCATGGAGGGCCAGACATAGCGGTCAGCCACGAGGTGTGTAGAGGGGCGTATGCCGGGATGGCTGAGATTATGCAGCTGGTTCAAGAGGGCACGGCGGTGGGACAGGGACAAGTAAGGCCTGCTTCGTGCTGTTGACATGTCGCAGTAGATAGTCGTTGATGATCCGGGTATGGGTACTTGTTGCAGCTGTAGTGAGGATCCGCCCTTAAGAAGTTCCTGCAGTTCGACGTACGTCGTCTGAGCCTCGGCGAGGACGTCAGCTGTTATCTGCGAAGAACTGATAGCTGCCACACTTCAAAGCGCGTCGGCGACCACGTTGTCCTTCCCGCTGACATGCTGAATGTCAGTGGTAAACTGGGCAATGAACGAGAGCTGGTTCTGCTGGACCGGCGGGAGTTTGTCGCGGCGTTGACAGAACGCGAGGTCAGAGGTTTATGGTCGGTATAGATAATGCAGTGCTGTGCTTCGAGAATGTGGCAAAAGTGTTGAATTGCTTCGTATATCGCCAGAAGTTTTCTGTAGTAAGCTGGCGAACTCGACGGGGTGGGGGTCGTGGTTTCGTCGGTGAGACTGGCCACAGAAGGGGTCGTTTTCCAAGATGAGAGTTTCTTAGAAAAGAACGCCAAGGGATGCCAGGTGTTGTCTACGCGTTGCATAAGGGAGGCGCCGACGGCGAAGCTGGAGGCGTCCGTGAAGAGCCTCAAGGGAGCGTCTGGCACGGGATGGGAGAGAAGTGTGGTGGTGCAGAGAGCAGCTTTGTATTCTTCGAAAAACTGCGCTAAAGCCGGTGTCCACGTGACGGCTTGGTTTCCTCGCATACAAGCCAAGGCATCATGGAGGGGAGCCTGGTAGTCGGCTGCGTGCGGCAACAAACGCCTGTAAATGTTCAGCATGCCGAGGAAACGGCGAAGGCCTTGAGGGTTGAGGGTAACTTTGCACGTCTGAGATGCGTTGAGGCAGGGGTCGAGTTTCCTCTGATGAAACTTCATGGCCGAGGAATTTGACGACTGAAGCGCCGAGCGTGCTCTTTGAAACATTGACGAGTAGGCCGTGGTCATCGAGGCATTGGAAAAGTAGACGAAGGTGCCTGTGGTGTTCGTCGGCGTTATGGGAAAAGACCAATATGTCGTCCAGATAGATGAAACAGAAGTCGAGGCCACGGACGACTTCGTCGATGAAGCTTTGAAAGGTTTGTCCCGCGTTCCTTAGGCCAAAGCTCATGAAGGGAAACTCGAACAAGCTGAAAGGGGTAATGATTGCAGCTTTCGGGGCGTCGTCCGTATTGACGGGTATCTGCGTGTAGGCCTTCACCCCAGTCGAGCACGGAGAAAACATGGCAGCCGTAAATGCGATGGGCGAAGTCCTGTATGTGGTGAACGGGGTACCTGTCGGGAATGGTGCGGGCGTTGAGGGCACGATAGTCCCCACAGGGCCACCATCCTTCGGTCTTCTTCGGGACGAGGCGAAGTGGCGAGGCCCATGGGCTGTCACTGCGGCGGGCGATTCCTTCACGGAGCATGGCTTCGAACTCTGCTTTGGCTATGCGCATGCGGTCCGGGACGTGCAATTCATTTTCCAGGGCAGCTGGGCACTCGGACTGTGGCGTCGCCGCACGGGAGAACGTGAACCATGGCGACGCCTCGGATCTGTTTGTGCCCCGGAGCCGCGGCGGAAGCCGCGGTGCCGGGCGCCGACGCGAAGCGCCGGTCGTTGGGGTGTTGCGGAGCGCAGCGTAGCAACACCCGAAATAAAAAATACTGCTCCAGTCAGGTAGACTGCTCGCTCCCTGATAGTGAGATTATATTTGGATCATCAAATCAGTGATGAGTTTATTTAGGAACAGCATCGATCCTTTAACAGCAGCCACAGTTGTGCCTACAAGTCTGGCAGGTGACAATGTCTGCCTTTTCCCGTCCTACGGCTATTCCTAAATAAACGCATCACTGTTTTGATGAACGACCGCCGCTTCGCTTCGACGCCCGCCACCGCGGCCATCGGGGCACAAACAGATCCAAGGTGCCACCGTGGTTCACGTTCTCCCGTGTGGCGGCGCCACAGTCGGAGGGCCAAGCTGCCCTGGAAAATGAATTACGCGTCCGGAGCAAGGCGACGGGTGCGGCAGAAAACCGGGGGGCCTGGAGTGGTCCGGATGTAGTGCACAGTGGTGTGCTGCACATCAAGTGGCAACCCGCTAAGGCGCGTCAAACCGGGAAAGTCTGCGAGTATGGTGTGGTACGGCGAATGATTTTCGACACCGAGTACTTTGATGCTTGGCTGGCGGATGGTCGTTCGCTGTCCTGGAGAAAAATGTCCCGTTGGCGCGTCGATGAGGCAGTAGTGGCGGCCGTCCGGTAGGAGGTTGTAGTGGGCCAAAAAGTCTCAGCCGATGATTGGCTCGATGACGTCGGCGATGAAAAAATTCCAATGAAGGTCACGGCGTAGGTTTTTAAACTGGACGTGCAAGTGGGGCGAGCCGTAAGTCTTGATTGTGGACCGGTTTGCCGAGCTGAGCTCGAAGGACGTAGGAGGACAGGTACCTGGAAGATTGGCTCGTGGGTCGCAGCAAATGTCGGAACCGCTGTCGACAAGGAACTGCTGCTTTGTAATTTGGTCGGTGACGAAGATGCGACGGCCTCCAGGTTGGCAGCTGGCAGCCGTGTCAACGAGCTGCCGTTGGCATTTCCCTTATGTCCAGCGGAGTAGAGTGGTCGACATTGACGTGCTCTGTCCCCGAAGCGTCAATGGTAGTAGCACCGGTCGTCGTCCCCAGGCTGCTGCGACGGGGGGGGGGGGGGGGCGGTGTTACAGCCACGGCTCGGTGAGTGGCGTGTCAGCAAGTGTTGATCCAGGCGTTGTTGAGTGGATCTGAGCTGTCTATTGATATCGTCGATGCGGCGCGCAAGCTCTGTTATGTTCGGCGTTGCAGCGACAGCCTGGACGGTGGGCGACAACTGCGGCAAAGAGACCTTTGCCGCAGTTGTCGCAAAGAGACCAACTCCGGCAAAGAGATCAGCGATCCCGGCAAGTTGGTCGACAGGTAGCGTAACCTGAGCCTGCAGAATTGCCTGGACGTGCGGTGGAAGTCGTTGAAGCCAAAGTACTCGCAATAAGGAATCCATGACTTCCATGTTGCCCGCGAGAGGACGCATGTGGCGGAGGAGCTGCGAAGGCTTGCGTTCGGCGAGTTCTTCGGACTGGAGTTGTCGCACCTTCTGGTCTTCCGAGAGTGACAGGCTGCGGATGAGTAAAGTCTTGAGGTGTTCATAAAGGTTGGCCGTTGGTGGGTTGGCAAGGATATCCCGGACCTCGTTGGCGTAACCGGCATCGAGGTGGGCGAAACATACCTCGGGCGAGTCGGCCCGAAACGGCGGAAGCTTGACAGCGACACGCCAGACGTCGTGCGGGGCAACGTGCAGGATGTCGTCTGCCGGGGTTCTGACGACCTCGGCGGAGCCGGCAGGCGCGGCGAGCGTTGCGGAGGCGTCGCCAGGATGCTGCTGCATGGAGTCGTTTAGTTGGCGCTGCCGTTCCTGAAGCTGTTGCTCTTGCTTCTGGATCACCTCCTGCTGCGTGTGAAGTTGCCTCTGAAGAAGCTCCAGCTGTTGTTGAAGGGCGTCTTTCTCGTCCATGGCGATGCGTTATTGTCCATTGTCCGGGTCACCAGATGTTGGATGTCGCGTCTGCTGAAGGACGAATCCCAACATAAAAACGTAACACGGTTTATTAGATTAGCAACGGCAGCGGACCAGTATACCGATGCTACGCTCGTCTCGGAGGCGGAAGAGAAAGGACCTCCTTCCGAAGCAGGCCAGCCTCTTTTATAGCAGCCGTCGGTGACGTATACCTCGGAAGACGCTGCGATGGTGACGCGGTGCAGTCACAGTGCGGTCGGAGGCGCAGTGCATCGGAGAAGCGCAGAGTGCGTCTCCGATGCGTATCTCTCTCTGCGAAATATGCGCAAAGTGTGTCGCTACACCGGCTTCCCACAATTCACATAGTTTTTAGGGGCGAAGCTCCTTAAGGTGTGGGTCGTTCCCTCCTCTGTAGTTGTAGTAGTAGTAGTAGTAGTAGTAGTAGTAGTAGTAGTAGTAGTAGTAGTAGTAGTAGTAGTAGTAGTAGTAGTAGTAGTAGTAGTAGTAATGTAGCCACCTCTAGTTTATGAATTGCTCAATAGATGGCGTTGTGTGTCCGTAGCCACCTGTAGTTTTATGAAGTGTTCACTAGATGGCGTTCCGGTTCCGCTTCCGTTTCCGGTTCCACTTCCTGTTCTGGTTCCACTTTGCGCGTGTTCGGTGCGAACGCGGGCAAAACGCCGATGGCCTCGACAACAGTTCTGCGCGTTGCTGGTGTTGCTGCATGTCCAAGTTTTTACAGCTGATAAAACTACCTTGAGTCGACCCCATGGCTGCTTCGCATACTACTCAGGGTTCCCCTACGGGCAGATGGTCTAATTTTTTCTCTTGTTCCCGACGCGCGCTCTCTTTATCTCTCGTCCGTAGCTGTGGTTTACCCGAATGATCGCCCGGTGCTTCGCCCACTCATCATCATTCACTTCGTGGATATGCTGTTATTTTTTCACTTTGGCACTCCTGATGCTAACACATCAAAAACAAGGCCAAATCAGTCTCAGCGAAGAGCCACCGAGTACATTTCAGTGCATGCCGCCGACCATTCATGCGGCAACCGTGCACCCAACACCTCTAGGTTGATCCCGCGGCAATAGGCGGAGGGGCAGTGATGCATCGTAGCACTATCAAAATCGTGCTTTATCTACTTCAATTGACAACGTGTCGATTTTCAGAGCCCTGCAACTGATTTATTGCTACCCACGACAAACAGATATCTGATTGCGCATGAAATCATACCGTGCATTGAGCATGTGCAATAGAAGCAGCCCAAAGAACAGCTAGAGGTCGCGATCACCGGTTTGGCAAAGCACCAGTGAGGCATTCACGCGACAATACGAAGGCACGCCGGACACTGGGATCTGCTGCGCCCGGCAAGAAAATACCCCGGGCTGTTGAGTGCCGCGCTGCAAGACAACTCGTCTTTCTCACTTCAAGTTTTGCACGCTTCCCGCGTTGTACGAGGCTTCAACAGGTGAGTGGCCGTTTGCCTGCTTTCCAAAGTATGTTCTCTGGTTGTAAACAGTTAGGATGAGTTAAAATAGTGCGAACTTCATACTCTTATAATAGGCAAGGCTGGTATAGGCTAATGAGTTGTGTTTCTGTGTTCCCGTGAAAGCCCGTCGATATACCCCCTCTCGTAACTGGGAGGCGGTCTTTCGGCTAGTTTATCGATGAAAATTTATCAATGTGCAGTAAGCCAGAATCTCAGCCGATAGCGAGTTTTGAGCCTTTTTCCGGAGTGAAATTCCCTAACATGGCAAAATGCTTTGCGATTGGGACGCCAGCCGTACCGATGCTGTGGTTCGGGCGTGGTATTTAGAAACCGGCAATCTTGCCATTAGTTCTGTTACAATAACAAACCACATTCGACGCAATAGCGCGAGTTTGAAGAATACTTAAACATAATAAACTAGGAGTGGCTTTTAACTGACTCACCCGCCGTGGTAGCTACGGCGTGGCGCTGCTGAATACGAGGTCGCAGGTTCGAATTCGAGCCGG